>NW_027152542.1:0-5000 GCF_040937935.1 Hyperolius riggenbachi
ACAAAGTGACAAGTGACAAAGTGACAAGTGACAAAATGACAAAGTGACAAGTGACAAAGTGACCAGTGACAAAGTGACAACTGAGAGGTTGTTCTGGGGAGCTCCACTGCACTCAGTCGCATATGAGGAGAGGTCTCGTCGGGACTGCTGATCCTCCTCAGCTTGCTCAAAGCCTTGAGGGTTCCTGAAGATCCTCTGCTTGGAGTTCGCCGGGGTTCAGCTTGGTGTCGGGGTCGGCGGCGTCCTCCTCACTCCAACGTGGCAGATCTTCTGTTGAAGGAAAAAAAAAAAAAACATTGTTAAAAGTCCAGTATTGCTTCTGAAGGACTCACCAAGAGATGCAGGAGCGCTTCAATCCAGCGCACCAGCGCTCGCTGGGTGATGTCCCTGCCTACGCGCTGGAATTCTACGCTGCACATGCTAGCACGCTTTTGCGCAGTGCCGAGGCGCATTCCAGCAGCTAGTAGCTACCAAGCTTCTGTGGATCTGATTGGGCCACCATGTTGGATCTCTGCCAAGTCCTCCAAAATTTTGAGCAATCCACGTTGCGTGACTGAGCAGTGACAACTCTACAGTCAGCATTACAATACCACTGCTGTGTTTACTGAAGAAATCAATGTTGAAGATGGAAACCGCTGGCATGATGCAAGTGGGGGATTCTGAAGATGAAAACGATCAGCGTGATGATACCAACATCAGGCAACCTGCCTCAGGAAACGCTGGTCCCAGCTATGACAAAGAACAGGACGAGGAACAGCTGGAGTTGGAGCAGGAATTGGATGCCCCCACTGCCGAGGGACAGAGCGGTGCACGTTGGACTTCCACAATTTAGCGGGAAAGGACAGCAGAAGAGGAAGAAAGTGATGCTGGTGACGAATATGGTGCATCACAACAATCACAACTCTTACAAGAACATGAAGATAGAGGAGTCTGGCAGGACTCTCTGGCACACATGGCTCAATTCATGCTAGACTGCATTGAAAGCGGCCCGCGCATTATTCACTATTCATTATTATTCATTATTCTGGAATCTGGACAACACCAATTACTGGGTTTATACCCAGTTTATACAAACACAATGTTAAAAAACTGATTGAAGAAAGTGTCAGACAGGTCAAAAATGGAACAATTCCAGCAGGCCCTTGAGGATGGAGACTTTAGAGAGGAGATTGACATCCTCCTCCTCCTTCTCTAGCCAGTTGTACGCCGACAGACTGACTTCAGCAAACCCAGGAGGACCAGGAGGGCAGCAAAGAACACAAGCTGCTGCTAGTGCCCAAAAGGGAATGGTATTGGCAGTGTCCTTGGAGTGGGAACATTTTCTGACACCCATGCAGCAGCCCACAGAACAGCAATCGGGCAGTTCCACGTCCTCCAACACCAATCGCCTGGAGAAGATGGTCAAGGTCCAGGACTACATGTCAGATGGCGTAGCTGTGTTGAACAATCCATCTGCAGACAGACGGTGAGTGTGACAGGCAGCACAGAAGGACCATGGCAACTCACTCATAGTACCACAGTTTGATAGTGCTGCCCAAAAAATTATATGGATCCGTGGACCCGGGCACTGCAGGCAGTACTGGGAAGTGGGAACGCAGATTTTAGTACCTAAACACACGATACAACATGTTTTCCGGGGTCGGACTCTGAGGCACATACAGATGGTCCCGATCATCATCCTCATCATACAACTCTTCTCCTGAGTCTGACCCACCCACCACCTCTGCCACCCCAACATCCCCAGACACAGACCCCTCATCGTCCTCAACATTAACTTGGGATGCTGGCCTGAGCCCGACCTCCTCCTCCACATCAGGCCCCATCATCTCCTCAATGGCAGCCCTCATTAATCGTTCTGGCGACGGACCGATGGACACAACATTCTCCTCCGGAGAGGGCTGCTGCTGACCACTGGCTGCTGTAGTGGATGTTATAGCTTGCGTGGGGCGTTGGCTGTTGCTGTTGTTGGGAGTGCTGCTCACAGCGGAGGTCTCTGAGGAACTCATGGTGAGCTCATATAGTGGTTGGCGGTGAGTGGAGTATTACTGATCCCAGCAATATACACACTGACTGGCAGAGTACGCAATGCTATATAGTCTGGCTGAGCGGTGTACACAGAGTGGCAGTACACACAATGCTATATAGTCTGGCTGAGCCGTGTACACAGAGTGGCAGTACACACAATGCTATATAGTCTGGCTGAGCGGTGTACACAGAGTGGCAGTACACACAATGCTATATAGTCTGGCTGAGCCGTGTACACAGAGTGGCAGTAAACACAATGCTATATATAGCGTGGCTGAGCGAGGTGCACAGTGGCAGTACACACAATGCTATATAGCCAGGCTAAGCCGTGTACACAGAGTGTCAGAAAACACAATGCTATATATATAGCGTGGCTGAGCGAGGTGCACAGTGGCAGTACACACAATGCTATATATAGCGTGGCTGAGCGAGGTGCACAGTGGCAGTACACACAATGCTATATATAGCGTGGCTGAGCGAGGTGCACAGTGGCAGTACACACAATGCTATATATAGCGTGGCTGAGCGAGGTGCACAGTGGCAGTACACACAATGCTATATTAGTCAGGCTAAGCCGTGTACACAGAGTGTCAGAAAACACAATGCTATATATATAGCGTGGCTGAGCGAGGTACACAGTGGCAGTAAACAATGCTATATATAGTGTGGCTGAGCGAGCGGTGTACTACTGTTCCCAGCAGCGACACACAATGACTGGGGGGGACCCTGGCTAGCGTGGCTGGAGAGCGAACTACCCTGCCTGCCTACCCAAAGCTAAACCCACAGACAAATGGCGGAGATATGACGTGGTTCGGGTATTTATTTACCCGAACCACGTGACCGTTCGGCCAATCAGAGCGCGTTCGGGCCCGAACCACGTGACCCGTTCGGCCAATCACAGCGCTAGCCGAACGTTCGGGGAACGTTCGGCCATGCGCTCTTAGTTCGGCCATGTGGCCGAACGGTTTGGCCGAGCACCGTCAGGTGTTCGGCCGAACTCGAACATCACCCGAACAGGGTGATGTTCTGCAGAACCCGAACAGTGGCGAACACTGTTCGCCCAACACTAGTTACATCCATAGTGTTGCCGCGTAACTCAGATATATGAGCTGGTGAAAATTCATCTGGCTCTAACAACAATGGCTGTGCATCAGTGATTTCAACACTAAATAATTCTTGCGAAGTGTCAAATGCAGCGGAAGTGGTGCTAGTAGTAGCGCTGGTGGCTGAGCAAGATGAGGTGTTCTGTGTCGCTAAATACTCAACCACGTCCTGACAATGTTGGGAGGTGATGGGACGTGCCTTCTTCCGAGCACTGTACTGTGGGCCAGGTCCACACGAAATTACATTTACACGACCTCGCGCAGACCTGCCGGGTGGCCTTCCTCTGGCTCTGGCACTACCTCTTTCTCTACCTGTTTTGTCCATATCGGGTATGCACGGAGTGGTATATCACACTGCGTGCACTCACGTAGATAGGTGGGTTCACTTAACTGCACAGGTATGCGCACTGATGCGGTGGGTTCACTTAACAGAACAGGTATACAGTGGCGGGTTCACTGAACAGAACAGGTATACAGTAGCGGGTCCACTGAACAGAACAGGTATACAGTGGCGGGTTCACAGAACAGGTATGCAGTGGCGGGTTCACAGAACAGGTATGCAGTGGCAGGTTCACTGAACGGAACAGGTATGCAGTGGTGGGTTCACTGAACACAACAGGTATGCAGTGGCGGGTTCACTGAACAGGTATACAGTGGCGGGTTCACTGAACAGAACAGGTATACAGTGGCGGGTTCATTGAACAGAACAGGTATACAGTAGCGGGTCCACTGAACAGAACAGGTAAAACAGTGGCGGGTTCACAGAACAGGTATGCAGTGGCAGGTTCACTGAACAGAACAGGTATGCAGTGGCGGGTTCACTGAACACAACAGGTATGCAGTGACGGGTTCACTGAACAGGTATACAGTGGCGGGTTCACTGAACAGAACAGGTATACAGTGGCGGGTTCACTGAACAGAACAGGTATACAGTGGCAGGTTCACTGAACACAACAGGTATGCAGTGGCGGGTTCACTGAACAGAACAGGTATACAGTGGCGGGTTCACTGAACAGAACAGGTATACAGTGGCAGGTTCACTGAACAGAACAGGTATGCAGTGGCGGGTTCACTGAACAGAACAGGTATGCAGTGGCGGGTTCACTGAACACAACAGGTATGCAGTGGCGGGTTCACTGAACAGGTATACAGTGGCGGGTTCACTGAACAGAACAGGTATACAGTGGCGAGTTCACTGAACAGAACAGGTATACAGTGGCGGGTTCACTGAACAGAACAGGTATGCAGTGGCGGGTCCACTGAACAGAACAGGTATGCAGTGGCGGGTTCACTGAACAGTACAGGTATACAGTGGCGGGTTCACTGAACACAACAGGTATGCAGTGGCGGGTTCACTGAACAGAACAGGTATACAGTTGGCGGGTTCACTGAACAGAACAGGTATACAGTGGCGGGTTCACTGAACAGAACAGGTATGCAGTGGCGGGTTCACAGAACAGGTATGCAGTGGCAGGTTCACTGAACACAACAGGTATGCAGTGGCGGGTTCACTGAACACAACAGGTATGCAGTGGTGGGTTCACAGAACAGGTATGCAGTGGTGGGTTCACAGAACAGGTATGCAGTGGTGGGTTCACAGAACAGGTATGCAGTGGCAGGTTCACTGAACAGGTATGCAGTGGTGGGTTCACTGAACAGGTATGCAGTGGTGGGTTCACTGAACAGGTATGCAGTGGTGGGTTCACTGAACAGGTATGCAGTGGTGGGTTCACAGTACAGGTATGCAGTGGTGGGTTCACTGAACAGGTATGCAGTGGTGGGTTCACGGAACAGGTATGCAGTGGTGGGTTCACTGAACAGGTATGCAGTGGTGGGTTCACAGAACAGGTATGCAGTGGCAGGTTCACTGAA
>NW_027152542.1:12500-22500 GCF_040937935.1 Hyperolius riggenbachi
GGGGGGCATGGCGGAGTGGGATACATGCCAAAAGTCCCCGGGAAAAATCTGTATTTGACGCAAAGCAGCGTTTTAAGGGCAGAAATCACATTGAATGCTAAATGACAGACCTAAAGTGCTTTAACCTCCCTGGCGGTTTGTTAAAATCCGCCAGGGGGCAGCAAATACCTTTTTTTTTTTATTTTTTTTTTATTTTTTCATGTAGCGAGACAATGTCTCGCTACATGAGAGCCGCTGCTGAGCGGCATCCCCTGAGCCCCTCCGATCGCCGCTGGCGAACGGAGATCAAGAGATCCCGTTCAAAGAACGGGATCTCTTGGAGGGCTTCCCCCGTCGCCATGGCGACGGGGCGGGATGACGTCACCGACGTCGTGACGTCAAAGGGGAATCCGATCCACCCCACGGCGCTGCCTGGCACTGATTGGCCAGGCAGCGCACGGGGTCTGGGGGGGGCGGCTGCGGCGACGGGTATAGCGGCGGATCGGCGGGCAGCGGCGGCGATCGGAGGTTACACGCAGCTAGCAAAGTGCTAGCTGCGTGTAACAAAAAAAAAATTATGCAAATCGGCCCAGCGGGGCCTGAGCGGTGCCTCCCAGCGGCATAGCCCGAGCTCAGCTTGGGCTTACCGCCAGGGAGGTTAAAACATCTTGCATGTGTATACATCAATCAGGTAGTGTAATTAAGGTACTGCTTCACACTGACACACCAAACTCACCGTGTAACGCACCGCAAACAGCTGTTTGTGTAGTGACGGCCGTGCTGGACTGGTGCGCACCATGGCGAGAGTTCAGGTTTTGGTGGCTTTACAGACCATATGGTCGCCTGGCTGATGTAGCTGAATGACAGAACAGTGACTGTCCAGCTGATCAAATTTGGTCTGACCACAATGAAGCAACGACCTTATTATCTTTTGTGTGCCCCCCAAGACACTCATCTAGGCGCCGATCATTGCTTCATTGTGATACGCAAGCCCCTTCACCACGGCAAGGTAATGATCACGAAGGGGAATGGGCGCATGTACATGCCTTTTCTTTTGTTGTTGCAGCTGCCCGCAGTGCAGCCAGAAAAATTAGGCAGTCATGTACATGCACCAGAAAAATTATTACAGCGGCCGCTGTTAGCAGCGGCCTAAAAAATTCAGCAATCCGCCTGGAGTCCCGGACCCTGTTGGTGGTGGCGGAGAAGGTAGTCAAGCGGCCTGCAGGCAGACATGCTGTGTGGAGGGACTGGGAGCGACTTAGTCTTCTTGGGGCAGGCCAGGCAGCCAGTCACACGGCGTGCAGGCAGAGATGCTGTGTGTGCGGGGACTGACTTAGTCTTGGGGCGGGCAGCAGCCCCCCGGGATCCATGCCTCATTCATTTTGATAAAGGTGAGGTACTTAACACTTTTGTGACTTAGGCGACTTCTCTTCTCAGTGACAATGCCTCCAGCTGCGCTGAAGGTCCTTTCTGACAGGACGCTTGCGGCAGGGCAGGAGAGAAGTTGGATGGCAAATTGGGACAGCTCTGGCCACAGGTCAAGCCTGCGCACCCAGTAGTTCAAGGGTTCCTCATCGCTGTTCACAGCAGTGTCTACATCCACACTTAAGGCCAGGTAGTCGGCTACCTGCCGTTCCAGGCGTTGGTGGAGGGTGGATCCGGAAGGGCTACGGCGAGGCGTTGGACTAAAGAACGTCCGCATGTCCGACATCACCATGAGATTGCTGGAGCGTCCTGTCTTTGACTGCGTGGACACAGGAGGAGGATTAGTGGCAGTGGTACCTTGCTGGCGTTGTGCTGTCACATCACCCTTAAAGGCATTGTAAAGCATAGTTGACAGCTGGTTCTGCATGTGCTGCATCCTTTCCACCTTCAGGTGAGTTGGTAACAGGTCCGCCACTTTGTGCCTGTACCGAGGGTCTAGTAGTGTAGCCACCCAGTACAGCTCATTCCCCTTGAGGTTTTTTATACGGGGGTCCCTCAACAGGCAGGACAGCATAAAAGACGACATCTGCACAAAGTCGGATCCAGTACCCTCCATCTCCTCTTGCTCTTCCTCAGTGACGTCACGTAAGTCAACCTCCTCCCCCCAGCCGCGAACAATACCACGGGAAGGTTGAGCAGCACAAGCCCCCTGCGACGCCTGCTGCGGGTGTTCTCCTGCCGCCGTCCCCTCCTCCTCCTCCTCCCCCAAAGAAACACCTTGCTCATCATCCTCTGAGTCTGACTCGTCTTCTGCACACGACTTCTCTTCTTTCTCCTCCTCCCCCCTCTGTGCTGCCGCAGGTGTTGAGGAAACAGCTGGGTCTGATGAAAATTGGTCCCATGCCTGTTCCTGCCGTAACGGTTCCTGGTCACGCTCATTCGCAGCTTCATCCGCCACTCTACGCACAGCACGCTCCAAGAAGTAGGCGTAGGGAATTAAGTCGCTGATGGTGCCCTCACTGCGGCTCACCAGGTTGGTCACCTCCTCAAACGGCCACATGAGCCTGCATGCATTTTTCATCAGTGTCCAGTTGTCGGGCCAGAACACCCCGATCTTCCCAGACTGTTTCATTCTACTGTAGTTGTAGAGGTACTGGGTGACGGCTTTCTTCTGTTCTAGCAGGCGGGAGAACATGAGCAGGGTCGAATTCCAGCGAGTCGGGCTATCGCAAATGAGGCGTCTCACCGGCATGTTGTTTTTCCGCTAAATTTCCGCAAAGCGTGCCATGGCTGTGTAAGACCGCCACAAATGCCCACAGAACTTCCTGGCCTGCTTCAGGACATCCGCTAAGCCAGGGTACTTTGCCACAAATCTTTGAACAACTAGATTCATGACATGTGCCATGCAGGGTATGTGTGTCAGCTTCCCCATATGCAAAGCGGCAAGCAGATTGCTGCCGTTGTCGCACACCACGTTGCCTATCTCCAGGTGGTGCGGGGTCAGCCACTCATCCACCTGTTTCTTAAGAGCAGCCAGGAGAGCTGCTCCAGTGTGACTCTCCGCTTTGAGACAAGACATGTCTAAGATGGCGTGACACTGTCGTACCTGACATGCAGCATAGGCCCTGCGGAGCTGGGGCTGTGTAGCTGGAGAGGAGAACTGCCACTCAGCCAAGGAGGAGGAGGACAGCGAAGAGCATGTAGCAGGAGGAGAGGAGGTGGCAGGAGGCCTGCCTGCAAGCCGTGGAGGTGTCACAATTTGGTCCGCTGCGCCCTGCTTGCCATCGTTCACCACCAGGTTGACCCAATGGGCTGTGTATGTAATGTAGCGGCCCTGCCCATGCTTGGCAGACCAGGCATCCGTGGTCAGGTGTACCCTTGACCCAACGCTCTTCGCAAGAGATGACACCACTTGCCTCTCAACTTCACGGTGCAGTTGGGGTATGGCCTTTCTCGAAAAATAAGTGCGGCCTGGCATCTTCCACTGTGGTGTTCCGATGGCCACAAATTTACGGAAGGCCTCAGAGTCCACCAGCCGGTATGGTAACAGCTGGCGAGCTAACAGTTCCGCCATGCCAGCTGTCAGACGCCGGGCAACAGGGTGACTGGCCGAAATTGGCTTCTTCCGCTCAAACATTTCCTTCACGGACACCTGACTGCTGCTGTGGGCAGAGGAGCAGGAAGCGCTCAAGGGCAGAGGCGGAGTGGAGGAGGGTGCCTGTTAAGGTGGAAGGGAGAAAGCGGCAGAAGCAGATGATGCACCTGAAGGAGGAAGAGGAGAAGGAGGGTGACTTTTCTTTTGTGTGCTGCTGCTGCTTTTGCTCAGGTGGCAATCCCATTGCTGTTTGTGCCTTTTCTCCAGGTGCCTTCGTAAGGCACTTGTCCCTACGTGAGTGTTGGCCTTTCCATGGCTCAATTTTTGTTGGCAGAGCGAACAGATGGCTTTGGTCCGATCTGAGGCACACACATTAAAAAATTTCCACACTGCTGAGCCACCCTGGGATGTGGGCACTATGGGGACCTCAGCAGCTGATGCTGAAGGGCAAGTTGGCTGGCTGTACATAGGTGGCGATACATGGTGCCGGACACTGCCACCAGCTGTTTCTGATGAAGAGCTGCCCCAGCTTCTTTCAGCAACTTCTCTCCTCCTACTACTCTCTGACTCCCCCTCTGAACTGTCCCCCTCTTCATCTCCTCTATTGGGAACATACAGAGGATCCCTATCATCGTCATCATCGTAATCATCCTGCCCAGCTTCGCTTGCCTAAGACAAATCCAAACATGCACCATCAGTAGGTCCTTCATCCACCTTACACGTTACATCTAGTGTTGGGCGAACATCTAGATGTTCGGGTTCGGGCCGAACAGGCCGAACATGGCCGCGATGTTCGGGTGTTCGACCCGAACTTCGAACATAATGGAAGTCAATGGGGACCCGAACTTTCGTGCTTTGTAAAGCTTCCTTACATGCTACATACCCCAAATTAGCAGGGTATGTGCACCTTGGGAGTGGGTACAAGAGGAAAAAAAATATTTGAAAAAGAGCTTATAGTTTTTGAGAAAATTGATTGTAAAGTTTCAAAGGAAAAACTGTCTTTTAAATGTGGAAAATGTCATGTTTCTTTGCACAGGTAACATGCTTTTTGTCGCCATGCAGTCATAAATGTAATACAGAGAAGAGGTTCCAGGAAAAGGGACCGGTAACGGTAACCCAGCAGCAGCAGCACACGTGATGGAACAGGAGCAGGCGCAGGAGGAGAAGGCCATGCTTTTTGAGACACAACAACCCAGGCCTTGCATGAGGACAAGAAGCGTGCGGATAGCATGCTTTTTACCGCCATGCAGTCATAAATGTAATAAAGATAAGAGGTTCAATAAACAGGGACCGGGCGTCAACGCTAACCCAGCAGCAGCAGACGTGATGGAACAGGAGGAGGCGCAGGAGGAGAAGGCCACGCTTTCAGGTGCAACTCAGGCCTTGCATGAGGACAAAAAAATGTGTGCGCAAAGCAATGCAATGAGTAGTTTTCAGGACACAATGGGCTATTCGGAGGAGCTATTCCCACCCCCACAATCTTCTACCTGTGAAAGGTCAATGGAACAGCCACAAATGTTGTGCCCGGATTCACAACCTTTTTCTGTGGAAAATGCACCTCGCACTGAAATGCAAGGCGAGGCCGAGGATGAACATGACGTCAACAACTCAACATGACGCAAAATGGGGGCGGAACAGAAAGCTGCTTTCAATGTTTTGAAGGCCTTAATTGCCTCCGGTGGCCAGTTAGATGCATCATTCATCACACCCAAATCCCAGAGCAATGTGTGCAGGAATTTGAATCTCAGGAGGTGTACCGAGATCATCTGGACAAGTGACAAAGTGACTAGTGACAAAGTGACAAAGTGACAAAGTGACAAAGTGACAAAATGACAAAGTGACAAGTGACAAAATGACAAAGTGACAAGTGACAAAGTGAGAAGTGACAAGTGACAAGTGACAAAATGACAAAGTGACAAAATGACAAAGTGACAAGTGACAAAGTGACAAGTGACAAAGTGACAAGTGACAAAATGACAAAGTGACAAGTGACAAAGTGACAAGTGACAAGTGACAAGTGACAAGTGACAAAATGACAAAGTGACAAGTGACAAAATGACAAAGTGACAAGTGACAAAGTGACAAGTGACAAAATGACAAAGTGACAAGTGACAAAGTGACCAGTGACAAAGTGACAACTGAGAGGTTGTTCTGGGGAGCTCCACTGCACTCAGTCGCATATGAGGAGAGGTCTCGTCGGGACTGCTGATCCTCCTCAGCTTGCTCAAAGCCTTGAGGGTTCCTGAAGATCCTCTGCTTGGAGTTCGCCGGGGTTCAGCTTGGTGTCGGGGTCGGCGGCGTCCTCCTCACTCCAACGTGGCAGATCTTCTGTTGAAGGAAAAAAAAAAAAAACATTGTTAAAAGTCCAGTATTGCTTCTGAAGGACTCACCAAGAGATGCAGGAGCGCTTCAATCCAGCGCACCAGCGCTCGCTGGGTGATGTCCCTGCCTACGCGCTGGAATTCTACGCTGCACATGCTAGCACGCTTTTGCGCAGTGCCGAGGCGCATTCCAGCAGCTAGTAGCTACCAAGCTTCTGTGGATCTGATTGGGCCACCATGTTGGATCTCTGCCAAGTCCTCCAAAATTTTGAGCAATCCACGTTGCGTGACTGAGCAGTGACAACTCTACAGTCAGCATTACAATACCACTGCTGTGTTTACTGAAGAAATCAATGTTGAAGATGGAAACCGCTGGCATGATGCAAGTGGGGGATTCTGAAGATGAAAACGATCAGCGTGATGATACCAACATCAGGCAACCTGCCTCAGGAAACGCTGGTCCCAGCTATGACAAAGAACAGGACGAGGAACAGCTGGAGTTGGAGCAGGAATTGGATGCCCCCACTGCCGAGGGACAGAGCGGTGCACGTTGGACTTCCACAATTTAGCGGGAAAGGACAGCAGAAGAGGAAGAAAGTGATGCTGGTGACGAATATGGTGCATCACAACAATCACAACTCTTACAAGAACATGAAGATAGAGGAGTCTGGCAGGACTCTCTGGCACACATGGCTCAATTCATGCTAGACTGCATTGAAAGCGGCCCGCGCATTATTCACTATTCATTATTATTCATTATTCTGGAATCTGGACAACACCAATTACTGGGTTTATACCCAGTTTATACAAACACAATGTTAAAAAACTGATTGAAGAAAGTGTCAGACAGGTCAAAAATGGAACAATTCCAGCAGGCCCTTGAGGATGGAGACTTTAGAGAGGAGATTGACATCCTCCTCCTCCTTCTCTAGCCAGTTGTACGCCGACAGACTGACTTCAGCAAACCCAGGAGGACCAGGAGGGCAGCAAAGAACACAAGCTGCTGCTAGTGCCCAAAAGGGAATGGTATTGGCAGTGTCCTTGGAGTGGGAACATTTTCTGACACCCATGCAGCAGCCCACAGAACAGCAATCGGGCAGTTCCACGTCCTCCAACACCAATCGCCTGGAGAAGATGGTCAAGGTCCAGGACTACATGTCAGATGCGTAGCTGTGTTGAACCATCCATCTGCAGACAGACGGTGAGTGGTGACAGGCAGCACAGAAGGACCATGGCAACTCACTCATAGTACCACAGTTTGATAGTGCTGCCCAAAAAATTATATGGATCCGTGGACCCGGGCACTGCAGGCAGTACTGGGAAGTGGGAACGCAGATTTTAGTGACCTAAACACACGATACAACATGTTTTCCGGGGTCGGACTCTGAGGCACATACAGATGGTCCCGATCATCATCCTCATCATACAACTCTTCTCCTGAGTCTGACCCACCCACCACCTCTGCCACCCCAACATCCCAGACACAGACCCCTCATCGTCCTCAACATTAACTTGGGATGCTGGCCTGAGCCCGACCTCCTCCTCCACATCAGGCCCCATCATCTCCCTCAATGGCAGCCCTCATTAATCGTTCTGGCGACGGACCGATGGACACAACATTCTCCTCGGAGAGGGCTGCTGCTGACCACTGGCTGCTGTAGTGGATGTTATAGCTTGCGTGGGGGCGTTGGCTGTTGCTGTTGTTGGGAGTGCTGCTCACAGCGGAGGTCTCTGAGGAACTCATGGTGAGCTCATATAGTGGTTGGCGGTGAGTGGAGTATTACTGATCCCAGCAATATACACACTGACTGGCAGAGTACGCAATGCTATATAGTCTGGCTGAGCGGTGTACACAGAGTGGCAGTACACACAATGCTATATAGTCTGGCTGAGCCGTGTACACAGAGTGGCAGTACACACAATGCTATATAGTCTGGCTGAGCGGTGTACACAGAGTGGCAGTACACACAATGCTATATAGTCTGGCTGAGCCGTGTACACAGAGTGGCAGTAAAACACAATGCTATATATAGCGTGGCTGAGCGAGGTGCACAGTGGCAGTACACACAATGCTATATAGCCAGGCTAAGCCGTGTACACAGAGTGTCAGAAAACACAATGCTATATATATAGCGTGGCTGAGCGAGGTGCAACAGTGGCAGTACACACAATGCTATATATAGCGTGGCTGAGCGAGGTGCACAGTGGCAGTACACACAATGCTATATATAGCGTGGCTGAGCGAGGTGCACAGTGGCAGTACACACAATGCTATATATAGCGTGGCTGAGCGAGGTGCACGAGTGGCAGTACACGACAATGCTATATTAGTCAGGCTAAGCCGTGTACACAGAGTGTCAGAAAACACAATGCTATATGATATAGCGTGGCTGAGCGAGGTACACAGTGGCAGTAAACAATGCTATATATAGTGTGGGCTGAGCGAGCGGTGTACTACTGTTCCCAGCAGCGACACACAATGACTGGGGGGGGGACCCTGGCTAGCGTGGCTGGAGAGCGAACTACCCTGCCTGCCTACCGCAAAGCTAAACCCACAGACAAATGGCGGCGATATGACGTGGTTCGGGTATTTATTTACCCGAACCACGTGACCGTTCGGCCAATCAGAGCGCGTTCGGGCCCGAACCACGTGACCCGTTCGGCCAATCACAGCGCTAGCCGAACGTTCGGGGAACGTTCGGCCATGCGCTCTTAGTGGCCGAACGGTTTGGCCGAGCACCGTCAGGTGTTCGGCCGAACTCGAACATCACCCGAACAGGGTGATGTTCTGCAGAACCCGAACAGTGGCGAACACTGTTCGCCCAACACTAGTTACATCCATAGTGTTGCCGCGTAACTCAGATATATGAGCTGGTGAAAATTCATCTGGCTCTAACAACAATGGCTGTGCATCAGTGATTTCAACACTAAATAATTCTTGCGAAGTGTCAAATGCAGCGGAAGTGGTGCTAGTAGTAGCGCTGGTGGCTGAGCAAGATGAGGTGTTCTGTGTCGCTAAATACTCAACCACGTCCTGACAATGTTGGGAGGTGATGGGACGTGCCTTCTTCCGAGCACTGTACTGTGGGCCAGGTCCACACGAAATTACATTTACACGACCTCGCGCAGACCTGCCGGGTGGCCTTCCTCTGGCTCTGGCACTACCTCTTTCTCTACCTGTTTTGTCCATATCGGGTATGCACGGAGTGGTATATCACACTGCGTGCACTCACGTAGATAGGTGGGTTCACTTAACTGCACAGGTATGCGCACTGATGCGGTGGGTTCACTTAACAGAACAGGTATACAGTGGCGGGTTCACTGAACAGAACAGGTATACAGTAGCGGGTCCACTGAACAGAACAGGTATACAGTGGCGGGTTCACAGAACAGGTATGCAGTGGCGGGTTCACAGAACAGGTATGCAGTGGCAGGTTCACTGAACGGAACAGGTATGCAGTGGTGGGTTCACTGAACACAACAGGTATGCAGTGGCGGGTTCACTGAACAGGTATACAGTGGCGGGTTCACTGAACAGAACAGGTATACAGTGGCGGGTTCATTGAACAGAACAGGTATACAGTAGCGGGTCCACTGAACAGAACAGGTAAAACAGTGGCGGGTTCACAGAACAGGTATGCAGTGGCAGGTTCACTGAACAGAACAGGTATGCAGTGGCGGGTTCACTGAACACAACAGGTATGCAGTGACGGGTTCACTGAACAGGTATACAGTGGCGGGTTCACTGAACAGAACAGGTATACAGTGGCGGGTTCACTGAACAGAACAGGTATACAGTGGCAGGTTCACTGAACACAACAGGTATGCAGTGGCGGGTTCACTGAACAGAACAGGTATACAGTGGCGGGTTCACTGAACAGAACAGGTATACAGTGGCAGGTTCACTGAACAGAACAGGTATGCAGTGGCGGGTTCACTGAACAGAACAGGTATGCAGTGGCGGGTTCACTGAACACAACAGGTATGCAGTGGCGGGTTCACTGAACAGGTATACAGTGGCGGGTTCACTGAACAGAACAGGTATACAGTGGCGAGTTCACTGAACAGAACAGGTATACAGTGGCGGGTTCACTGAACAGAACAGGTATGCAGTGGCGGGTCCACTGAACAGAACAGGTATGCAGTGGCGGGTTCACTGAACAGTACAGGTATACAGTGG
>NW_027152542.1:47500-57500 GCF_040937935.1 Hyperolius riggenbachi
GTATGTATGTATGTATGTATGTATATACATGTATGTATGTATGTATGTATGTATGTATGTATATACATGTATGTATGTATGTATGTATGTATATACATGTATGTATGTATGTATGTATGTATGTATGTACATGTATGTATGTATGTATGTATGTATGTATGTATGTATGTATGTATGTATGTATATGTATGTATGTATGTATGTATGTATGTATGTACATGTATGTATTTATGTATGTACATGTATGTATGTATGTATGTACGTACATGTACGTACATGTACGTACATGTATGTACATGTATGTACATGTATGTATGTATGTACATGTATGTATGTATGTATGTATGTATGTACATGTATGTATGTATGTACATGTATGTATCTATGTATGTATGTACATGTATGCATGTATGTATGTATGTATGTATGTATGTATATACACATGTATGTATATACACATGTATGTATGTATGTATGTATATACACATGTACGTATGTATGTATGTATTTACACATGTATGTATGTATGTATATACACATGTATGCATGTATGTATGTACATGTATGCATGAATGTATGTACATGTATGCATGTATGTACATGTATGCATGTATGTACATGTATGCATGTATGTACATGTATGCATGTATGTACATGTATGCATGTATGTACATGTATGCATGTATGTACATGTATGCATGTATGTATGTATGTATGTATGTATGTATGTATATACATGTATGTATGTATGTATGTATGTATGTATATACATGTATGTATGTATGTATGTATGTATGTATATACATGTATGTATGTATGTATGTATGTATGTATGTATGTATGTATATACATGTATGTATGTATACATGTATGTATGTATGTATGTATGTATGTATATACATGTATGTATGTATGTATGTATGTATGTATGTATGTATATGTATGTATGTATGTATATACATGTATGTATGTATGTATGTATATACATGTATGTATGTATGTATGTATATACATGTATGTATGTGTGACGCCGTCGATGACATATCGAATGCGTCATGGAGCTACCAACGCTAGTTCTGCGCAAACCCACCAAACTGACAGTTTTTGGTTTAAATACACTTTTTTTTTCCCTTCACCAAAGGGCTGGAGAAATCTTTTCATGGCCAGTTAATTAGCCTCCTGTTGGAAGATTCGGCCAGCACAGGGGACCCCCTGAGGTGTTTATGACCTCATCCATCAGGTGAAGGGTAGATATCAGTTGACAGAAGCTCATAAATGGTAGCTTTCTCCAGCCTGATCGGCCCCGACCCAGCATGAGTCCAAGATAGCTGCCTTGTGGCCTGAGTTGAAAGGAGACAGGAATGATCCTTATCACGCCATCTGGCGGCACCCAAGGATTCCACAGAACTGTAGAAACTGTATTTAATAAATAGACACAATTTGGTAATATTTCTGGTGTTCCCAAGATCGCAGTCCCCTCAAATTCACGGAATTTATTAGATTCCACATGACACTGGTCCTGAGAGATTTTCAGCCCTCTAGAGCTTTCAGAACCAGTGCCAGTAAGGTGAAAGTGAGGGACGGTGCTATTAGCGATCCAGACTCCTCGTGTTTGGTATTAACGGATTCAACTACTTGTGCTGACTATGAATATTTATTCGGTTTCCTGATATTACCCACGGGCATGCCGAGAGCGGGCAAAATATGAATTGGCCCAAACTTCTCCCTGCCTAAGGGGGCACTGCCTTATTCAAATTGCACAAGGCTGGACTTGTACGTGTCATAACTCCCCCCACTTACAGGGAGGAACAAAACTGACATGACACAAAAGTTCAGTGTCCTTTACCTTCAATCTGATGCCTAGTAACATCCTGGCAGCCCGGAAGGACACGGGCAAACCCTCCCTCTTGGAACTTCCTAACAAAGGCCTGTTGGCCACATGGCAACCGCCATTTTGGGACTTTCGCCAAGGACTTGCGATTGCCGCATGGACTACCAATAACGGTATTTGAACTGCATATAATCAGACATTCTGTTTCTCTTCCTCTCTTCTCTCTGTCCAATCAATCTATTCTAAAATAAGCTGTGTGTATGTAGTTTAGAAATAAACTAACGATTTTATCGTTCAGTCTTGTGCCTGTTCTGGTCATCTGATTGCTGCTATAACGAATCTGCCCTCTGAAGAGTCAGTCATACTACCGCATTGTTTTATGATTTGCTTATGATTGTTGATTTGCTAGCTAGGTTGTAAATAACCGTTTCTTCCTTCTAGGATTAGCTAGTACCAGATTTCCTGTGCGAAATCGATAACTTTCGTTTCTCGATTGTAAATACAATTCGAGATTGCATCATATAGGGACCCAGTAACCTTTCTTTAACGTCACATTGCTCACAGTCTTTAAGCCGTCGGAAGTGACTATTCCCCGAACGGTGACTTGAGCGTGTTGAACGCGATTGGGCTGGCTACCGTATTATGATAGCGTTGGAGACTGTCGGCTCCATACAACCCGACAGTGGTGGCAGTGTATTTACCCGATTTCCAGCGCGAAATCGATATTTTTTGCGTACCGATTGTATATACAATCAAAATTGTACATGTATGGGTACCTGCAACCAATCTTAACCGTTTACTACGCACACAGTGAATTTGCCTCCAGCAGTCTCTAGCGCATGAGACCTGCATGGCATCAGTGGCCTAGTAATACGGGATTGGTGGATGTTTGTCCCATTACATATTGTCGGCAGCTGCGCGACCAACCTTTATTGTCAATCTGTTCACCGTACTTCCTGCGTATGCTAACGGGAGCAGATTAGACGGGATTGGCACGCTCTGTCGCCCTTTTCTTTCTTACCTCTGACGATCCAGCAACCGGTCTCGTTGTCCATCTGCGCCCGTACTTCCTGCGTACGCTAACGGGAGCAGATCTCGACGGGATCGCGGGGCTGGATTGTCACATTGGTTGGCAGTGGTGGTGATAGCACACCCCAAAACCAGGCATAGCCAGCTTTTGGGAAATCAGAGCGCAAAGATCTGACAAACTCAGTCTTTGCAACCAGAATAATAAGACAGTGGTCGCTAAGTATCCTGTCTTGCAGAACCGAAGTTCTGGGCACAAAACGGTACACATTGATAGCGAATAGATTGGTCTACATTTCTTAACTTTTTCTTTGCTGTATCCTACTCTTTCTTATACTCTTCTCTTCTGAATGTCTGATTCAGTTCTGGATTACCAGAATTGGCCTGTCTCTGACTTGCGAACACTGTGCGAGTCGCGCGGCATCACCGCTTGGAACCGCAACCGTACACAGCTGCTCCAAGCCTTGACGGAGAGGAACGGCCAGGCGATGGAAGTTTCCGATTCCCTACAGGAAGCCTCGCCACCCCCTCGTACACAGTCGCCCAGCACCATGAGCTCTGTGAGTGCTGATGTTGCTACTTCAGCTCCGAGTGATGTGGATACCCAGGAGGATCACGCCATGCTCCCAGCTTCGGCTAACCTACAGCCAGGAACAAGCAGCTCTGGACTGAACTTTACTGCCTTGGGCCATATGAGCCAGCAGTTGTTACCAGGACTGAGCGGAGCAGATGTACCTGCATACTGGGAGTTACAAAGAGCACAGCTCCAGGAAGCAGAACGACAGCGGCAGTTCCTGAGAGAGGAGCGCCAGTTCCAGGTGGAGAACGAGGAGCGACAGCGTCGGTTCCAACGTGAGCAAGAGGAGCGGCAGCACAGGCATGCACTAGAACTTGCCCAGGCGAGACCTGCTCCTCCTAACACTCCTGCTGCAGGAGGCACTCCTCTACCTGCAATCCCTAAAGCCAAGTTTCCTGTTATGGAGAAAAATGGGGACATTGACTTGTATCTACGCTCGTTTGAAAGAGCATGCCGCCAGTTCCGCATCCCTGAGGCTCAGTGGGCACTCCACTTGACACCTCAGCTCACTGGTAAAGCCTTGGATGCTTTTGCGGAGCTACCCACAGACCAGGACAGCGACTACCAGGCTATCAAGAAGGCCATTCTCGCTAAGTTCCAGCTCACGCCAGAGGTCTACCGTAAAAAATTCCGCCTGATCCAGAAAGGATCCGCAGACTCTCACGCAGACGTGTATAGCCGTTTAAGCACCACGCTGCATCAATGGCTCAGAGTTCTGGAAGAGAAGACTTATGATGCTATTGTGGATTTGATGCTCCACGACCAGTTCCTTGCTGTCTGCGCTACAGACGTGAGACAGTTTGTGTTGGAGCGAAAGCCTAAGTCCGCAAAAGAAGCCGTTGAGCTGGCCGACATGTATGTCGCGACCCGGGTACCGGACACTCGCAGGCCTGCGGTACCAGACTCTCGCAAAACCCTGGTACCTGACAGCCGCAAACCTCCAGCCCCTGACAAGGACAGAGCTATGTCCCAGAACTGGAGAGAAAGCAGGCCCGCTGGCCCTGCGAACCGGGAGTGGGCCAAGCCCTGGTGCGAGCGCTGTCAACGGCCTGGCCACACCAAGCAAACTTGCTACGCAGGCAAGCCAGCCCAGCAACCTAGCCAGGCGGCTAGCCCCGCAGCGACATCAAGGCCTAGAGGGGCCAACCCATCCGCACCTGCTTCGTCTACTGCACTGCTGGTTGGAGGATCCGAGGTACACCGCATCTCCCAGAACCACCAGCCGGTCACGGTGAACGGCCAGACTGTCGTCGGACTTCGAGACACCGGCGCAGATGTCACTCTTGTCCGCTCACATCTTGTTTCGGAAGAGGATATTCTCCCAGGGAAGTACCTCACCCTGACAGGCATCGGAGGTACTCGAACCAACGTGGTCCAAGCCCAAGTCACCATCGATTGGGGTGTGGGGTGTCAAAAGCAAGTGGTTGGGGTTCTAGATGATCTTCCCGTGGCCACAGTGCTTGGCACTGATTTGGGCACACTTGTTTGCCACTATGAATACCCTGCGGACCCGCAGGTGACCCAAGCCGGACTCCCTGACAACCAGGTACTGTACCAACCTTTAGGAAAACAGGGTGAGGGGAACCCTTTACCTGCTATTTCTACCATACCGACCGCATCTAGGCGCGAGGTATCAGACTTAAATGTACAAGCGACTGAATGTCTTTTTACTATGCCTGTACCTATCACTGATGACCCAGATGCATGTGTCAATGTCAATAATTGTGCTATGCCTGATTCTGTCTCTGTTCTGGCCATTACACGTGCTATGGCCAGCCACCTGAACTCAGAGCCGACAGCAGGGACCCCCTCTGGCTGCTCTGACCTTCAGGCGGATGACAATCAAGAAAAGGAAATCGTGTCATACAATCCTAATGTTTGTGATGCTGATGGTACAACTCAGCTGGCAGATACTCCCAGTGTCGCCAGTAACCTGGGCTCAGGTGATGCGGGAGAGGCAGTCCCAACTGTCCCTCCAATAACATCTGACCCCAGCAGTGAGGGTAACTCTCCGCAGCTGACTTCTTACATCACCGGTCAGCTGGAGGAGACCTGTGGCACTGCCTTCGTGCAGGCCCTGAGGAGTGATCCCAGTCTGGAACCGCTTAGGGCCCGAGCCGGCCAGCCTCCAGATGAGAGCACTCCGTACAAAGTATACTGGGAAAACGATAGACTGTACTGCGAACCGGTGCAGCCTATCCCAGGTGATGCGGGTGGGAACACCCGCCAGCTGATAGTCCCTAGGGAATTTCGTGCGCAGGTACTCCGCATAGCTCACGACATTCCCTTAGCAGGACATTTGGGTACCAAAAAGACCCAAACCCGTGTGCAGAACCATTTTTTCTGGCCCGCGATGGGGAAGGACATAGCCAAATACTGCCGATCATGTTCCACTTGCCAGAGGGTTAAGAAGGCCGGGGGCACCCGCAAAGTTCCTTTGCAGCCACTGCCTGTCATCACTGAGCCCTTCCAGAGGGTGGCAGTGGATATAATTGGGCCTCTACCCATTCCTAGCACCTCTGGCAAGCGCTACATTCTAACGGTTGTGGACTACGCCACCCGTTATCCTGAGGCGGTAGCACTGTCTTCTCTTAGGTCTGCCACCGTAGCAGATGCCTTAATCGGGGTCTTCTCGCGAGTGGGGTTTCCCGCCGAAATGATCTCCGATCAGGGCTCCTGCTTCATGTCAGAGCTAATGGAAGCCCTCTGTGAGCGAATGCAGATCAAGCACACCACTTCCAGTCCCTATCACCCTCAAACCAACGGTTTGTGTGAACGATTCAATGGAACGTTGAAACAAATGCTGGCAACCTTCGTAGAATCGCAGGGGAAGGACTGGGAGAGGCACTTGCCTCATTTGCTGTTCGCCTACCGAGAAGTGCCACAGGAGTCCACTGGGTTTTCACCTTTTGAGCTCCTCTATGGCCGAGACGTCCGAGGGCCATTAAAACTGATTCGGGAGACTTGGGAGGGGAAAGATGACCCCTCAGAAGTCTCCGTGGTGGAGTATGTCCTAAAATTTCGGGACAAAATGGAGTCCCTGGTAGCCCTCATGACGGAAAATCTGTCCAGGGCACAGGCCAAACAAAAGGCCTGGTATGACCAGCATGCGAGGGATCGGTCATACAAGGTCGACCAGAAGGTTTACGCCCTACTCCCTGTCAGGCACAACAAATTGCAGGCCGCATGGGAGGGGCCGTACACCATTCTGAAACAGGTAAACCCAGTCACCTACCTAGTAGGCCTGGGAGGTAAACGTCAGAAACTGTTCCATGTGAACATGTTAAAAGCACATGAGGAGCGAGAACAATATGTAATGGCCGTGTGTAGCCAGCTAGAGCCAGAAGAGCCGGATCCCTTGATAGACCTGTTAGCAGAGCTACGAGAAGTGGCGGAGGATTGGGACATCAACCCCCACCTCTCGTACCCACAGCGATGCCAGCTCACTGCCCTCCTGAGTGCGCACAGCGCCACCTTCTCAGGACTCCCTGGCCAAACCAACCTAGCGGCTCACCGAGTTGACACAGGGACCCACCCGCCCCTACGGCAGGGCCCCTATCGCACCTCACCAGAAGTACAAGCCGAGATAAAGCGAGAGATTGAGGAGATGCTGCAACTGGGGGTCATCCAGAAATCCGCTAGCCCATGGGCCGCCCCGGTTGTCTTAGTCCCCAAAAAGGACAAAACAACACGGTTCTGTGTTGACTATCGGAGACTGAATGACATCACCACAACGGACGCATACCCCATGCCACGAATCGATGAATTGCTGGATCAACTGGCTTCCGCCAGCTATCTGACAATCATGGATTTGAGCCGTGGATACTGGCAAATTCCGCTTGCGCCCGAGGCGAGAGCGAAATCGGCATTCATCACCCCTTTTGGGCTCTATGAGTTTACTCGTATGCCCTTTGGGATGAAGAATGCGCCAGCCACCTTTCAGCGGGCCATGAACGAACTGCTGGAAGGAATACAAGGTTACGCAGTAGCCTACCTCGATGACATCGCTGTATTCAGCCCCACCTGGGAAGAGCACCTTGACCATTTGTCACAGGTGCTGGGAAGGCTGTCCGCTGCCAATCTGACCGTTAAGCCCAACAAATGTCAGATTGCCATGACTGAGGTTCACTACCTAGGGCACAGAGTGGGCAGTCAGACCCTGAAACCCCAGATAGGGAAGGTCGACGCCATTGTGGCATGGCCTCAACCTACCAACAAAAAACAAATCCAAGCCTTTCTGGGAACAGCGGGGTACTATAGGAAGTTTGTTCCGTCCTATAGTACTTTGGCTAAACCACTGACTGATGCAACAGGTAAAAAACAACCCAACAAGGTCACGTGGAACCCAGCACTAGAGCAGGCATTTCGGGCCTTGAAGGAGGCGCTGGCTAGCGCTCCTGTCCTCCAAGCCCCCGACTTCTCCCGCCCGTTCATTGTTCAAACGGACGCCTCTGACCACGGTCTGGGCGCCGTACTTAGTCAGGTAGACGCAACCGGGAATGAACATCCTGTCCTATACCTGAGCAGGAAGCTACTTCCTAGGGAGGCCGCCTACTCCACAACCGAGAAGGAGTGTTTAGCGATAGTGTGGGCCCTCCAAAAGTTGCAATCGTACCTATATGGGCGATCCTTTACGGTTATCACTGACCACAACCCCCTCAGCTGGCTGAAGCGGACTGCTGGTACCAACGGGAAACTCCTCCGCTGGAGCTTAGCGCTCCAGCAGTACGATTTCACCATCCAGCACAAACCGGGAAGCCGGCATCAGAATGCTGATGGGCTTTCCCGCTGTACTGAGCCCAAGTAACAAGTTGGTATTGCTTCAGTCAAGGTCCTGCTAACCGCTCCTTCCCCAATCTTGTAAAGGGGGGAGATGTGACGCCGTCGATGACATATCGAATGCGTCATGGAGCTACCAACGCTAGTTCTGCGCAAACCCACCAAACTGACAGTTTTTGGTTTAAATACACTTTTTTTTTCCCTTCACCAAAGGGCTGGAGAAATCTTTTCATGGCCAGTTAATTAGCCTCCTGTTGGAAGATTCGGCCAGCACAGGGGACCCCCTGAGGTGTTTATGACCTCATCCATCAGGTGAAGGGTAGATATCAGTTGACAGAAGCTCATAAATGGTAGCTTTCTCCAGCCTGATCGGCCCCGACCCAGCATGAGTCCAAGATAGCTGCCTTGTGGCCTGAGTTGAAAGGAGACAGGAATGATCCTTATCACGCCATCTGGCGGCACCCAAGGATTCCACAGAACTGTAGAAACTGTATTTAATAAATAGACACAATTTGGTAATATTTCTGGTGTTCCCAAGATCGCAGTCCCCTCAAATTCACGGAATTTATTAGATTCCACATGACACTGGTCCTGAGAGATTTTCAGCCCTCTAGAGCTTTCAGAACCAGTGCCAGTAAGGTGAAAGTGAGGGACGGTGCTATTAGCGATCCAGACTCCTCGTGTTTGGTATTAACGGATTCAACTACTTGTGCTGACTATGAATATTTATTCGGTTTCCTGATATTACCCACGGGCATGCCGAGAGCGGGCAAAATATGAATTGGCCCAAACTTCTCCCTGCCTAAGGGGGCACTGCCTTATTCAAATTGCACAAGGCTGGACTTGTACGTGTCATAACTCCCCCCACTTACAGGGAGGAACAAAACTGACATGACACAAAAGTTCAGTGTCCTTTACCTTCAATCTGATGCCTAGTAACATCCTGGCAGCCCGGAAGGACACGGGCAAACCCTCCCTCTTGGAACTTCCTAACAAAGGCCTGTTGGCCACATGGCAACCGCCATTTTGGGACTTTCGCCAAGGACTTGCGATTGCCGCATGGACTACCAATAACGGTATTTGAACTGCATATAATCAGACATTCTGTTTCTCTTCCTCTCTTCTCTCTGTCCAATCAATCTATTCTAAAATAAGCTGTGTGTATGTAGTTTAGAAATAAACTAACGATTTTATCGTTCAGTCTTGTGCCTGTTCTGGTCATCTGATTGCTGCTATAACGAATCTGCCCTCTGAAGAGTCAGTCATACTACCGCATTGTTTTATGATTTGCTTATGATTGTTGATTTGCTAGCTAGGTTGTAAATAACCGTTTCTTCCTTCTAGGATTAGCTAGTACCAGATTTCCTGTGCGAAATCGATAACTTTCGTTTCTCGATTGTAAATACAATTCGAGATTGCATCATATAGGGACCCAGTAACCTTTCTTTAACGTCACATTGCTCACAGTCTTTAAGCCGTCGGAAGTGACTATTCCCCGAACGGTGACTTGAGCGTGTTGAACGCGATTGGGCTGGCTACCGTATTATGATAGCGTTGGAGACTGTCGGCTCCATACAACCCGACAGTGGTGGCAGTGTATTTACCCGATTTCCAGCGCGAAATCGATATTTTTTGCGTACCGATTGTATATACAATCAAAATTGTACATGTATGGGTACCTGCAACCAATCTTAACCGTTTACTACGCACACAGTGAATTTGCCTCCAGCAGTCTCTAGCGCATGAGACCTGCATGGCATCAGTGGCCTAGTAATACGGGATTGGTG
>NW_027152543.1:0-74557 GCF_040937935.1 Hyperolius riggenbachi
AAACGTAACCAGTTTTTCAATGGTGTAATGGTTTAACATAGAAAACTTACCGTTGGCTCTAGATTCTAATCTATCACTCCGATTTGCAAACGGATTTCACTGAAGCTGTAACTTTCATCCCAGAACATAGTTTAGGGGCCATTACTTCTTCAACTATAGTCATTTTTCTTTCGATTGCAAACCTAACCAGTTTTTCAATGGTGTAATGGTTTAACATAGAAAACTTACCGTTGGCTCTAGATTCTAATCTATCACTCCGATTTGCAAACGGATTTCACTGAAGCTGTAACTTTCATCCCAGAACATAGTTTAGGGGCCATTACTTCTTCAACTATAGTCATTTTTCTTTCGATTGCAAACGTAACCAGTTTTTCAATGGTGTAATGGTTTAACATAGAAAACTTACCGTTGGCTCTAGATTCTAATCTATCACTCCGATTTGCAAACGGATTTCACTGAAGCTGTAACTTTCATCCCAGAACATAGTTTAGGGGCCATTACTTCTTCAACTATAGTCATTTTTCTTTCGATTGCAAACGTAACCAGTTTTTCAATGGTGTAATGGTTTAACATAGAAAACTTACCGTTGGCTCTAGATTCTAATCTATCACTCCGATTTGCAAACGGATTTCACTGAAGCTGTAACTTTCATCCCAGAACATAGTTTAGGGGCCATTACTTCTTCAACTATAGTCATTTTTCTTTCGATTGCAAACGTAACCAGTTTTTCAATGGTGTAATGGTTTAACTTACCGTTGGCTCTAGATTCTAATCTATCACTCCGATTTGCAAACGGATTTCACTGAAGCTGTAACTTTCATCCCAGAACATAGTTTAGGGGCCATTACTTCTTCAACTATAGTCATTTTTCTTTCGATTGCAAACGTAACCAGTTTTTCAATGGTGTAATGGTTTAACATAGAAAACTTACCGTTGGCTCTAGATTCTAATCTATCACTCCGATTTGCAAACGGATTTCACTGAAGCTGTAACTTTCATCCCAGAACATAGTTTAGGGGCCATTACTTCTTCAACTATAGTCATTTTTCTTTCATTTCAAGGGTGTTTATTATGTAAGAAATAAGTTCACAGTAATAGCTTACAAAATTCACATATCAAGTCCCCCTTAGGGGAATGTCAATATTTAAAATAGACATTACATGTGCATTTCAACCGAAGTTGATAGGGCGTACAATAAAAAACAGAACTTACACTCTTACCGATCTATTCAAATTTAACTTTATAGCTAGGTGGATAAAAAACATCCATATTTTTCTAATCTTTTATTGGGGAAGGGAGGAGAGGAAGGGGGGGGGGTAACTAGAAGGAGAAGGGACTATCCCATGAGTGGGGACTCCACATCATGCCAATGGGACAGTCCATGGGAGAGAGGGAAGGGGGAAGGGGATAGGGTGGGGAGGTAGGAGGGGTAAGGAAAGGCAGGGGGAGGAGATAGGGGCAGGGATGGGGAAAGGGAATCTCCCGTAAGGGAGGAGAAGCCCCTAATAAATGTCAATTAAACAACATATGAAAACTGTAACAGAGATGTCCGTTCTCTCAATAACCCATAGTAACTTTTAGTAGTGTTTATTTTTTAGTCTAACGCACCAATGCCAGAGAGGTTTCATGCAATAACTCAGATCAAAAGGTATGGAGGGTATAAGGTAATCCCTCATTGTCCTGGAGCTCTATCCATGGGGACCATATAGCAAGGAAAGAGTCTAGTTTATCATGTACTTTAGCTAGGATATGCTCTGAGAGCATAGCCTCATTGAGTTTGTTGAAAACTAATTGGGGATTGAGTATTGAGGACTTCCAATTATAGGCTATCTGCCTCCTGGCCATGGCCATTATGTGGTGTAGTAATTTGTTAGCTATCTGGGTAGCTTTATGTGGCTTGTTTCCCAGTAGGGCTATCGTAGGATCAAAGGGGATGTTAATATTAAGTGTAAGGGAGGTGCGTCTCCAAATTGTCCTCCAAAAGGCTCTTACCACCGGACATTGCCACCACATGTGCCATAGAGTACCTTTCTGTCCACATCCCCTAGGGCAAATCTCAGTCTGATCCGGGCAAAAGGAATGTACTCTCGCTGGGGTATAATATGTGCGGTGTAATAATTTAAGTGACGTCTCTATAGAGGAGTAAAATAAGCTATTTTTTAGCATGGTGGTGCAGCAATGGCCCCACTTTCTTGCTGACATTTCTTTGCCAGTTTCTCGTTCCCAGTCTAACTGGAATTTATATTTCTCCTCAGGGTCGTCCCTAAAAAGCATGGAGTAGAAATCCGATATAAGTCCTTTATTTAGTGGTCCATTTCTACATCTTGTTTCAAAAAGTGTATATAGACAAAATTCTTTATTTTTGTTAATTTTATCAATATAATCAAAGATTTGATATGCCCTAGGGAGTTCTAGATGTGGCACTTCTTTCTCGTTCAGGAATTGCCTCAAGTTTGTCAGTTTGAAGGCTGAAGTAAATTTGCCTAGTCTAGTGAGACCCCTCGATGACCACCAAGAGAAA
This sequence comes from Hyperolius riggenbachi, assembly GCF_040937935.1. Taxonomy (NCBI): domain Eukaryota; kingdom Metazoa; phylum Chordata; class Amphibia; order Anura; family Hyperoliidae; genus Hyperolius; species Hyperolius riggenbachi. The sequence continues at coordinate 2,522 of NW_027152543.1, forward strand.
AGTGAAGCATTCCATCCCGGAGGGAAATCTGGGTTCCCAAGGATAGTAGACATGAGAGTGATAGGGGCTTGAAGCTTATAAACAAAGTGAAGGTTCAGCCATAATTTAATTGCGCAACCAAAAACCGGGGATAGTGCTTGTATTTTTTTCAAGGGAACTTTTGTAGCCCACATTACACCTTGTGTGGTAAGTGGGTGTATGAGTCAAGACTCGATGTCTACCCAAAGGGGTGCCATGTTCCCCGAATTAACTAGAACTAACTGGGATAGTCGTGCTGCTCTAACGTATGTCATGAGTACTGGTAATTTCAGTCCTCCCCTATCCTTTGTCCTAGTTAGTGTTGAATATTTTATTCTGGCTTTCTTATTTGACCAAATAAATTTATGTATTTTCTTTTGTAGCTCTGATAGGTGGGAGGGCCTAATTGCAATTGGGAGTACCCTAAATAAGTACAATAGCCTTGGAAAAAGCGTCATTTTTATCGAATGGACCTTGCCCACTAGCGATAAAGGCAGTTTCGACCAAGAATCCAGGTCAGACAACAGTTTTCTGTAAAGTGCGGGGTAGTTCACATCATATAGGTGGTTGGGGTTTAAAGAAAGGTTTATTCCAAGATACTTAATGTATTTAGCCTGGTATTGTAGGCCTAGGGAGTCTGCTAAATTTTTAGCTGCACTAGATGACATTTGTGAGATCATAATCTCTGATTTATCCTTATTGAGCTGAAACCCCGAAAAGACAGAAAAGTCCTGGATGATCTTGAAGAGGTTCGGAATAGAAGTATGTGGGGAAGAGAGGGTCAGTAATATATCGTCGACAAACAGATTTAGTTTGCAATGCCGTTTACCAATTTGGATACCCAAGATCTCCTGTGAAGCCCGTATTTTGTTTGCCAGAGGCTCGATAACTAGTGCGAATATGCCCGGAGACAAGGGGCATCCCTGTCTTGTACCTCGGCAGATGGGGAACCTTGTTTGGGAGTAAGATGGGAGTTTCAGATATGCATAGGGGGAGGAGTATAAAATTTTAATTGCGTTAAGATATTCACCAAAAAAGCCAAAATTGTGAAGAACAGACATCATGTAGGGCCATTTAATTTTATCAAAGGCTTTTTCCATGTCCAATGATAATAATGTTAAACTTTGGGATGATTGGGAGCAGTGGTGTTGGATATCCAGGACCTTTCTGATGTTATCTGGGGCTTGCCTTTGGGGAATGAATCCCACCTGGTCTTTATGTATCAACGCAGGTAGGACAGAATTCAATCTAATGGCTAGTATCGAGGTAAATAGTTTGTAATCTATGCCTAATAGGGATATAGGCCTATAATTTTTGGGGGCAAGGGGGTCTCTAGGTGGTTTGTGGATAATGCAAATAGCCGAGGCCAAAAATTCCTGTGGTGGGGTCTTACCCTTCAGTAGGGAGTTAAAGAATTTTAATAAGTGGGGGGTCAGTATGTCTTCAAATTTTTTATAATATAGGGATGGAAAACCATCCGGGCCGGGGGCCTTAGCTCTCTTAAGCCTTTTTATGGCGTCATGCAATTCCTCTCCACTTACCGGAACATTAAGTAATTTGGCTGTATTGTGAGTCAACTTAATCCCTATATTTTCTTTTAGGAACGCCTCTTTTTGGTCAGAAGCGATATTAGGTTTGTCATCACTGTACAGATTTTGGTAGAATTCAAGAAATGTTTTATAGATCTTGTCTGGATTCGAGGTCGGCTTACCAGTCTTGTCCCTGATTTTAATAATTTTATTAGACACTTGTTTGTCCCTAAGCCTCCTAGCCAGCCAACGGTTCGGCTTGTTAAGCTGCTCGTACGCTAGGGCGCCCGTCCATCTCATAGCCTTCTCGATGTCTTGGCCCAACATGGTGTCCAAATTGATTTGGAGGTCAAATAGTTGTTTTTGGAGATATCTAGATGGGTCGGTTTGATTAAGTGTATGTAAGATATTGATCTTCCTTTCCAGCTCAGAGATTCGTGCATCCCTTTCTCTCCTAACCTTGGCTGACAATCTCATTAATTCTCCTCTTACCACCGGCTTATGCGCAATCCATAGAGTTCCCTCGCCTATGTCCTCCGTGGCATTCTCCCGAAAGTAATTATTTAGTGAGTTCTCAACTGTCGAGCAAACATCAGGGTTAGTTAATAATGATTCATTGAGTCTCCATTGTGTTCTAATTGGTTTAGGGAATGGAGAGTCCATAACTGTTAACAAAATCTCATGGTCTGACCACGGGCATAGTATATGTCTAGAGTATGCCAGGGAAGAGGCACAGAGGGAGGGAACAAGTATCAGATCTATCCGGGAGTATGTATTATGTGGAGCGGAAAAACAGGAGTAACCTCTCTTATTCTGATTATGTTCTCTCCAGGAATCTACAAGTGTATGGGTCTTGAATATGTCTTGGAACAAGGCTTGAGTCTTTTTGGCTACTGACGGCTTTGATGGGTGTGTCCTGTCAATTTTATCGTTTGGGGTTAAGTTAAAATCCCCTGCCCAAATCAGGCTGTCAAATTTTAGGGTAAGGAGGGTTTCAGATATCCTGGAGACAACAGAGTGCGCATTCACCGGCGGAGCATAGACATGAACTATACACAGTTGCTTATTTTCATGGGTGCCAACCAAGATTAAGAATGTACCAGTGTCATCTGCTAGTTGGGATGTTACATCAAATGGGAAGTTATCCGATATTAAAGTGATAACCCCTCTACTGCGTTTCTTATATGAGGACAAGAAGGACCTAGTGTATCTTTTATGAAAATATTTAGGTGGGTTCTTGGGCGAAAAGTGAGACTCCTGTATGCATATTATGTCGGGGGAATGTTTCACATATGCTTTAAAAGCTTTACTTCTCTTAGCAGGTGAGTTAAGACCTCTGGCATTGTGCGTCAGGACATTAATGGGTTTGAATGTGTATGTATCTGAGGCTATAATGACCACGGAGAGAGAGTCTGGACAACTGAAATCTATAATTAGTGAATAAGCTAGGATAGCGATAAAGGGGGCTTCTACTCATAACATCTTTGCAGTATGACCTAGTGAGCACTGAAGGTGTCACTATGTCAAGCAAGTGGGTGGTAGTCAATAAATAGGCGACTAACCACCGAACTTTGCTCATGGGGGGTACGGTACAAAATGCAAGCTGACTACCGCATATAAGCTTATTTAAACTATTAAAAGTATTTAACCATCAAGGCCTGTAAATGTTATCTAAAGAGCATTAAACTTATGAACATTTAAATATATATAACATTCAATTCTTTTGAGAATACCTGTTGGTCTGGCACATATTAGTCCGTGTGTGCAACAAAAGGATCAAGAAAACATAAGACAATAACTCTATTACCAATGTTTGTAATATAAAGTAGACTAGAAGATCTGACGATCCAGAGCTGGTGAAAAGATAGGAGAGTTAATCCTCGTGGTATATAAAAGTTACATCAAGGAACTCCTGAGGAGATCATTCTCCCTCTTGTCCTCTATCAGGGGAGGCCCGACTCAATGGGAGATTCCTGGAGGAGGCCCATGCCCTGTTCTGACGCAAAGCTCTCTTGGGTTTTAGGGATTGGTGTTCTTCCTGTGTCTTGGGTTCCGGGAGAGTAAAAGATACTCCAGCATCTGTAAGGGCCTCTGCTGCCCCATCTGGTGTTTTGCAAACAAATTGTTTATTGTTCTTACGAAAAATAAGGGCAAAGGGAAATCCCCATTTATACCTTATTGAAGCTTGTTGAAGGGCTGTGGTGTAGGGTTTCATGTTCCTCCTCTTCTGTATTGTAATAGGTGCTAAGTCTGCAAAGAGTTGCACGGACTGAGGTACACCTGGGAGGCTCTGTAGATCTCTGGCAGCCAGTAGTATTTTATCCCTTGTGTCTTCACTGGGGAGCTTGGCAATTATATCCCTTGGGAAGGCAGAATTTCTGGGGCGAACAAGGGCCCTGTGGATGCGAACTGGTTGAAGTCTGGTCGTATCAATTTGTGGGAGGAGGGCATGGAACAGGTTGGCCGCCATGGCTGGTAGATCTTCCACAGACTCCGGGACCCCCTGTATCCTGACATTGCCTCTCCTACTCCTGTTTTCCAGGTCCTCCAATTTATCTTCCACAAAGTCTAATCTCTCGTCATGTTTTTCAATGGTCGCTGTGTTGGCATTGGTGACCATGACTAAATCGTCAGCTTGGGTTTCTAGGGCCGTTACTCTTTCTCCAATATCATCGATATGCTCAGTTAGTTCAGTAACCGCCAGTTTTAGCTCAGCTTTCAATTCTGCTCTGAATATGTTGGTAATGGTAGTGAGCATCTGTTCTGCCGTCATTCCACCAACTTGTACTCCAGTAATGTCAGCTGGACTCATTCGGGGCGTATTAGGATGTTTGCCTGGGTCACCCTGAGCCATAGCTGCCGAGGCGTCAAAAAGTACGCCTGCTCCATAGACTGGTGTTGTTGCTATTGCGTCCAAAAGTACGCCTTGGCCCATGTGTATTGTTGGCGTGGATGCGACCAAACCGTCGCCTTTGCTGCTAAGTGGAGTAGAAAGTACGCTTGGGATGTTCGCCTGATAGGCGTCATCTTGTATGTGTGGGCTATGGTTCCATGCGGCCGTTTGTACGCGTCCCTCAGTGATGACGTCACGGGCCTCCGCGGAGGTTACAGCGGTATCTCGGCCAGCTGAAGGAGCCCGTTTTTGGGGAGCAGACGTACCTTGGCCAGGTGGGCTGGAGGTGGTGAGGATTGGGGAAGGAGGCGCTCTTTGTCCGGATGCCATAGCTGCGCTATGTGATGAGCTGAGGCCTGCTGCTGGAGCTGGGGCGGCGGCCATCTTGGAAAATCGTCTGGTGAATCTCAGCGGAGAAATAGGAGGTAAATAGCTTGTTCTGCTTCTGATAGGGTACACACGAGGGGACCGCTGCATTGCCTGGATCATCAGCTGTCAGATGAGATATTAGGTGCCTTGATCGGTGCGTTCTAGCGGTAGTTCTTAGGCTTGCATTGCAGAGCTCACAGATCCTGCATCTGGACTGTGGCACTGCTCAACAGCGCCCCCAGTCATTTTTCTTTCAATTGCAAACGTAACCAGTTTTTCAATAGTGTAATGGTTTAACATAGAAAACTTACCGTTGGCTCTAGATTCTAATCTATCACTCCGATTTGCAAACGGATTTCACTGAAGCTGTAACTTTCATCCCAGAACATAGTTTAGGGGCCATTACTTCTTCAACTATAGTCATTTTTCTTTCGATTGCAAACGTAACCAGTTTTTCAATAGTGTAATGGTTTAACATAGAAAACTTACCGTTGGCTCTAGATTCTAATCTATCACTCCGATTTGCAAACGGATTTCACTGAAGCTGTAACTTTCATCCCAGAACATAGTTTAGGGGCCATTACTTCTACAACTATAGTCATTTTTCTTTCGATTGCAAACGTAACCAGTTTTTCAATGGTGTAATGGTTTAACATAGAAAACTTACCGTTGGCTCTAGATTCTAATCTATCACTCCGATTTGCAAACGGATTTCACTGAAGCTGTAACTTTCATCCCAGAACATAGTTTAGGGGCCATTACTTCTTCAACTATAGTCATTTTTCTTTCGATTGCAAACGTAACCAGTTTTTCAATGGTGTAATGGTTTAACATAGAAAACTTACCGTTGGCTCTAGATTCTAATCTATCACTCCGATTTGCAAACGGATTTCACTGAAGCTGTACCTTTCATCCCAGAACATAGTTTAGGGGCCATTACTTCTTCAACTATAGTCATTTTTCTTTCGATTGCAAACGTAACCAGTTTTTCAATGGTGTAATGGTTTAACATAGAAAACTTACCGTTGGCTCTAGATTCTAATCTATCACTCCGATTTGCAAACGGATTTCACTGAAGCTGTAACTTTCATCCCAGAACATAGTTTAGGGGCCATTACTTCTTCAACTATAGTCATTTTTCTTTCGATTGCAAACGTAACCAGTTTTTCAATGGTGTAATGGTTTAACATAGAAAACTTACCGTTGGCTCTAGATTCTAATCTATCACTCCGATTTGCAAACGGATTTCACTGAAGCTGTAACTTTCATCCCAGAACATAGTTTAGGGGCCATTACTTCTTCAACTATAGTCATTTTTCTTTCGATTGCAAACGTAACCAGTTTTTCAATGGTGTAATGGTTTAACATAGAAAACTTACCGTTGGCTCTAGATTCTAATCTATCACTCCGATTTGCAAACGGATTTCACTGAAGCTGTAACTTTCATCCCAGAACATAGTTTAGGGGCCATTACTTCTTCAACTATAGTCATTTTTCTTTCGATTGCAAACGTAACCAGTTTTTCAATGGTGTAATGGTTTAACATAGAAAACTTACCGTTGGCTCTAGATTCTAATCTATCACTCCGATTTGCAAACGGATTTCACTGAAGCTGTAACTTTCATCCCAGAACATAGTTTAGGGGCCATTACTTCTTCAACTATAGTCATTTTTCTTTCGATTGCAAACGTAACCAGTTTTTCAATGGTGTAATGGTTTAACATAGAAAACTTACCGTTGGCTCTAGATTCTAATCTATCACTCCGATTTGCAAACGGATTTCACTGAAGCTGTAACTTTCATCCCAGAACATAGTTTAGGGGCCATTACTTCTTCAACTATAGTCATTTTTCTTTCGATTGCAAACGTAACCAGTTTTTCAATGGTGTAATGGTTTAACATAGAAAACTTACCGTTGGCTCTAGATTCTAATCTATCACTCCGATTTGCAAACGGATTTCACTGAAGCTGTAACTTTCATCCCAGAACATAGTTTAGGGGCCATTACTTCTTCAACTATAGTCATTTTTCTTTCGATTGCAAACGTAACCAGTTTTTCAATGGTGTAATGGTTTAACATAGAAAACTTACCGTTGGCTCTAGATTCTAATCTATCACTCCGATTTGCAAACGGATTTCACTGAAGCTGTAACTTTCATCCCAGAACATAGTTTAGGGGCCATTACTTCTTCAACTATAGTCATTTTTCTTTCGATTGCAAACGTAACCAGTTTTTCAATGGTGTAATGGTTTAACATAGAAAACTTACCGTTGGCTCTAGATTCTAATCTATCACTCCGATTTGCAAACGGATTTCACTGAAGCTGTAACTTTCATCCCAGAACATAGTTTAGGGGCCATTACTTCTTCAAATATAGTCATTTTTCTTTCGATTGCAAACGTAACCAGTTTTTCAATGGTGTAATGGTTTAACATAGAAAACTTACCGTTGGCTCTAGATTCTAATCTATCACTCCGATTTGCAAACGGATTTCACTGAAGCTGTAACTTTCATCCCAGAACATAGTTTAGGGGCCATTACTTCTTCAACTATAGTCATTTTTCTTTCGATTGCAAACGTAACCAGTTTTTCAATGGTGTAATGGTTTAACATAGAAAACTTACCGTTGGCTCTAGATTCTAATCTATCACTCCGATTTGCAAACGGATTTCACTGAAGCTGTAACTTTCATCCCAGAACATAGTTTAGGGGCCATTACTTCTTCAACTATAGTCATTTTTCTTTCGATTGCAAACGTAACCAGTTTTTCAATGGTGTAATGGTTTAACATAGAAAACTTACCGTTGGCTCTAGATTCTAATCTATCACTCCGATTTGCAAACGGATTTCACTGAAGCTGTAACTTTCATCCCAGAACATAGTTTAGGGGCCATTACTTCTTCAACTATAGTCATTTTTCTTTCGATTGCAAACGTAACCAGTTTTTCAATGGTTTAACATAGAAAACTTACCGTTGGCTCTAGATTCTAATCTATCACTCCGATTTGCAAACGGATTTCACTGAAGCTGTAACTTTCATCCCAGAACATAGTTTAGGGGCCACTACTTCTTCAACTATAGTCATTTTTCTTTCGATTGCAAACGTAACCAGTTTTTCAATGGTGTAATGGTTTAACATAGAAAACTTACCGTTGGCTCTAGATTCTAATCTATCACTCCGATTTGCAAACGGATTTCACTGAAGCTGTAACTTTCATCCCAGAACATAGTTTAGGGGCCATTACTTCTTCAACTATAGTCATTTTTCTTTCGATTGCAAACGTAACCAGTTTTTCAATGGTGTAATGGTTTAACATAGAAAACTTACCGTTGGCTCTAGATTCTAATCTATCACTCCGATTTGCAAACGGATTTCACTGAAGCTGTAACTTTCATCCCAGAACATAGTTTAGGGGCCATTACTTCTTCAACTATAGTCATTTTTCTTTCGATTGCAAACGTAACCAGTTTTTCAATGGTGTAATGGTTTAACATAGAAAACTTACCGTTGGCTCTAGATTCTAATCTATCACTCCGATTTGCAAACGGATTTCACTGAAGCTGTAACTTTCATCCCAGAACATAGTTTAGGGGCCATTACTTCTTCAACTATAGTCATTTTTCTTTCGATTGCAAACGTAACCAGTTTTTCAATGGTGTAATGGTTTAACATAGAAAACTTACCGTTGGCTCTAGATTCTAATCTATTACTCCGATTTGCAAACGGATTTCACTGAAGCTGTAACTTTCATCCCAGAACATAGTTTAGGGGCCATTACCTCTTCAACTATAGTTATTTTTCTTTCGATTGCAAACGTAACCAGTTTTTCAATGGTGTAATGGTTTAACATAGAAAACTTACCGTTGGCTCTAGATTCTAATCTATCACTCCAATTTGCAAACGGATTTCACTGAAGCTGTAACTTTCATCCCAGAACATAGTTTAGGGGCCATTACTTCTTCAACTATAGTCATTTTTCTTTCGATTGCAAACGTAACCAGTTTTTCAATGGTGTAATGGTTTAACATAGAAAACTTACCGTTGGCTCTAGATTCTAATCTATCACTCTGATTTGCAAACGGATTTCACTGAAGCTGTAACTTTCATCCCAGAACATAGTTTAGGGGCCATTACTTCTTCAACTATAGTCATTTTTCTTTCGATTGCAAACGTAACCAGTTTTTCAATGGTGTAATGGTTTAACATAGAAAACTTACCGTTGGCTCTAGATTCTAATCTATCACTCCGATTTGCAAACGGATTTCACTGAAGCTGTAACTTTCATCCCAGAACATAGTTTAGGGGCCATTACTTCTTCAACTATAGTCATTTTTCTTTCGATTGCAAACGTAACCAGTTTTTCAATGGTGTAATGGTTTAACATAGAAAACTTACCGTTGGCTCTAGATTCTAATCTATCACTCCGATTTGCAAACGGATTTCACTGAAGCTGTAACTTTCATCCCAGAACATAGTTTAGGGGCCATTACTTCTTCAACTATAGTCATTTTTCTTTCGATTGCAAACGTAACCAGTTTTTCAATGGTGTAATGGTTTAACATAGAAAACTTACCGTTGGCTCTAGATTCTAATCTATCACTCCGATTTGCAAACTGATTTCACTGAAGCTTTAACTTTCATCCCAGAACATAGTTTAGGGGCCATTACTTCTTCAACCATAGTCATTTTTCTTTCGATTGCAAACGTAACCAGTTTTTCAATGGTGTAATGGTTTAACATAGAAAACTTACCGTTGGCTCTAGATTCTAATCTATCACTCCGATTTGCAAACGGATTTCACTGAAGCTGTAACTTTCATCCCAGAACATAGTTTAGGGGCCATTACTTCTTCAACTATAGTCATTTTTCTTTTGATTGCAAACGTAACCAGTTTTTCAATGGTGTAATGGTTTAACATAGAAAACTTACCGTTGGCTCTAGATTCTAATCTATCACTCCGATTTGCAAACGGATTTCACTGAAGCTGTAACTTTCATCCCAGAACATAGTTTAGGGGCCATTACTTCTACAACTATAGTCATTTTTCTTTCGATTGCAAACGTAACCAGTTTTTCAATGGTGTAATGGTTTAACATAGAAAACTTACCGTTTGCTCTATATTCTAATCTATCACTCCGATTTGCAAACGGATTTCACTGAAGCTGTAACTTTCATCCCAGAACATAGTTTAGGGGCCATTACCTCTTCAACTATAGTCATTTTTCTTTTGATTGCAAACGTAACCAGTTTTTCAATGGTGTAATGGTTTAACATAAAAAACTTACCGTTGGCTCTAGATTCTAATCTATCACTCCGATTTGCAAACGGATTTCTCTGAAGCTGTAACTTTCATCCCAGAACATAGTTTAGGGGCCATTACTTCTTCAACTATAGTCATTTTTCTTTCGATTGCAAACGTAACCAGTTTTTCAATGGTGTAATGGTTTAACATAGAAAGAGGCGTGGCCTAGCTGCAGAGGCTGATGGAAGCTTGAATCCCCAGCTCTCTGCCTGAACACCCTTTCAGCGACTCCTAGCACCCTGTGGAAGCCTCCTTTTGCTTCAAAAAGATGGATGGACAACCTGTGAAGGACTGGGAACAAAGAAAAATGAGATCTGGGAAGAAAAATAACTCTATAATCCCTAGAAAGCTGGATGATTTCTATGAGGAAGATACCCAAGATGGCCGCCGTCATCCACAGCATAGAGACAGGGAGAAGACCTCATATCACACTCCCCCACCGCTGGCTCAAAGAAACAGGTATGCACCCCTCACACCCTATCACAGTCACCAACAGGGAGATCTGGAGGAAGATAGTGAGGAGGATCAGCCGGCAAAACGAGCGAGAGAGCGCAGCCCATTAAAGCCGCTTACCGCTAAATACGCATCGGAGGGCCGCCATGCGTACAAACATGCGTACGGCCATGCGGACAACACTGCTAATGAAGCGTACGGGCATGCGGAAGATCATGCGTCCATTGCGTACAGCCATGCGGATGACCATGCGTCCAATGCGTACGCTCATGCGGACAAACCCATAAGCAATCCAGAAGGAACTACCACACTCTCCAAAGCAGAACAAAGCACCAAAACATCTTCTCAAGTCATCAACACCACTGATCCCCTGATGTCTCTTCCTGCCACCGATCAACCCATCTCTCAAAAAATGTTTAAAGAAGTCATGCTATCCTTCAAAATGATGATGCAAAATAACGCTACAGAGATGACAGAGATGAGAGGAGATATGAAATCACTGGTGGGTCATCTATCACACTTTGTTGGGGAAACAGACAGGAGAATATCCAAATTAGAGAATCGTATAGTGGAGATGACAACAGCCCACAACGAACTAGTGGACGCACACCGTGCACTCGTGGCAGACAATAAGTGGATGAAGGAAAAGATTATCGACAGTGAGGACAGGAACAGGAGAAATAATTTAAAAATTAGAGGAGTTCCTGAATCGGTAACAAACGACGACCTGAAAGATTACGTAAAGGATATACTCAAGACCACCTTTCCAACGCTACCTGATAATGAACTCACGATCGATAGAGCTCACAGACTGCCAAAGCCGGGACATATCGCCAAACACCTACCCCGAGACGTGATTACGCGTGTACACTTTTTCCACGTGAAAGAAATGTTGCTCTCCACTACAAGAGAAGGTAAGAAACTGCCTAATCCTTATCAAGCCTTATCTCTTTACCAAGACTTATCCCAACTAACCCTACAGGCCAGACGTAGTTACTCAGAAGTCACTTCCACGCTACGTTACAAGAAGATACCCTATGCTTGGGGCTTTCCTACGAAGCTCATTATCAACGATCATGGAGTACAACACGTTGCCAAAAGTCCAGAGGAAGCCAAAGACTTACTTTATAAATGGAACATTCCGCTTTATATACCTAGAGACCCCAAGAGAGATAGACCAATCTATCAAGTCTCACTTTCTAAGCAGCTGGCCTCTCCTAGGCAACAAGCGATGGGTACTACTCGTCCACCAGACACCGAAGGAGACAAGAATTCTGAGGAGGCTTCTTCAGCTCCCTGATCTTATGGTGTTTAGCCACAGACTTATTCCCCCAACTCAAGACTTTCCCTTCGAGTCCTTGACTTCTAGAAGAGGATCGTCGTTTCTAAGTCCACGGCTGTGGACATAGGCCATTCGGGCCTTCTGGAGTTTTTGAGGTTCCAATGGTTCTGGAACTTATGTTCTTAATATTGTTTTTGTTCCTGCTCAGTTGGTGTTTCATACAAATTTGTATACAACTGATTCATCCAAGACAACCTTTTTTGTTTTTGTTTCTATTGCCACTTTTATTGTTATTGTTTTTGTTGAAAAGATGGCTGATATGGCTGATGTCTTCTCTGTCTCTAACTCTTAAATTTCTTTCCCAACTAACCAGTTTCCTCCTTAACAGGTATGAATATTATGGACTTCGATTACAGGTTATTTCTGAAAATACTCTACTGAAATGTGTCTTGATTAAGGTCACCAACTTATTGTCATATCATTTATTTTACTGCAATTTGTTAACTCAATATGGCGTTAGATTATAAATTGTTGTCACTGAACGTCAGGGGACTAAACTCCTATAGGAAAAGATTCTTCCTTCAAAAATTACTAAAAGAGCATAAGGTAGATATAGCATGTCTACAGGAGACGCACCTAAATAACACAAACGCAAAAAAACTAAAACTCCACAACTTTTCAACTATTTTCCACTCTAATTTACCTAATAAAAAAAAAAGAGGAGTATGTATCGCTATCAGGGACTCACTCGGTTTTATTGTTGATGAAACTTTCTCCAGTACAGATGGTAGAATGGTAGTAATATCGGGAACAATCAACTCCCAGAAATACACATTTGCAAGTATCTATGCTCCTAATACTCACCAAATTCATTTCTTAAACAAAAAATTTACTAAAATCTCCAAAATATCTAAAGGAGCTTTATTCATAACAGGTGATCTGAACTCGGTAATGGACCCATTGTTGGATAGCTCATCCAAACTTAGAAGAATTCCCTCCATACTTCAGCCAGCTCTGATTAAAGCAGAACTCTATGATGTTTGGCGCTGCTTGCATCCTAAAGACAAACACTTTACCTTTTACTCCCCTATACATCAAACCTTTACAAGGATCGATTACTGCCTAACTGATAGGTTTTCCCTCCCTCTAATTTCTGATATTAACATCGGCCCTAGGACTTGGTCTGACCATTCTCCGCTATTCATAAAAATCCATCCCCAAAATTCATCTCCAAGACCCAATTTATGGAAACTCAATAAATATATTCTCCAATCAGAGCATACATCCCCAATTATCAAAGAAGAATTATTAGAATTTTTTAAATTTAATGACACCCCAGATGTGTCTAAGTCCACACTTTGGAACTCTCATAAAGCTTTTATAAGAGGGGTTATTATAAAACTTAGCGCTATTCATAACAAGAAAATTAGAGAAAAAACTGATTCCTTGTTAACTAAAATTAAAAAATTAGAAATCGAGATATATACAAAAAATAAATCATCCTTGATAAAAAACCTAGAAGAAACCAGACAAGAATTGGCAGATATTATGATCTTACAATACGACAAATGGCAAACGCGTCTAAAACAAAATTGGTACCACGACAACAACAGAGCTGGCAGAACTATGGCTTTAAAAATCAAAGGGAAAAGGATACATCAAAGAATTGTTAAAATTACTCACCCTCATACAAAAACCGAGGTTCATCACCCTCAGGATATAGCGGATGCTCTAGCCTCTTATTACGAGGATCTGTATAATTTGGAAAAAAATCCTGAAACACACATTCCAAATGATACAGAAATTAATCATTACCTAAAGAACATTGATCTACCATCTCTCTCAGATTTTGAGAAAAAATCGATAGGAGTACCATTCAGACAACAAGAAGTGGAGTCAGCAATTGGCTCTCTTAAAAATGATAAGTCACCTGGTGTGGATGGTTTCACCAATGAATATTTTAAGAAATTTGTGGGTATATTGGTGAAGCCACTCACTGATTTTTTTAATGAAATTGCAATTAAAAGTGCGTTTCCTGCAGAATCCTTGACTGCTCTTATTTCTACCATCCCAAAAGATGGGAAGGACCCAGCTGATCCGGGGAACTATAGGCCGATATCTTTGCTAAATACCGACATTAAGATATATGCAAGAATCATAGCAAATAGGCTTTCTCCATTAATGCCTCAATTAGTTCACCCGGATCAGGTGGGATTCACTAAAAACAGATCGACCAGTGATGGGACACGTAAAGCTTTAGCACTCATATATGAGCTTCAACTCTGTCGAACGCCTACCTTGCTAATGTCACTTGACGCAGAAAAGGCGTTTGACAGAGTAAATTGGCTTTACCTAGATAAAGTACTGCAAAAATTTGGCCTACCCGACTTCTTACTAAAAGCGATCCTTTCTCTCTATACCCACCCCTCAGCTAAGGTATTAACCTCAGGATCCTTATCTTCATCTTTCCATATTAGAAACGGAACCAGACAAGGTTGCCCATTATCCCCTCTAATTTTTAATCTATCCTTGGAACCGTTTGCTCAAAAAATCCGAAACAATCCTCTAATACATGGTATTCGATCTGGTGATTCTAAAACAAAGCTAGGATTATATGCGGACGATGTCCTCCTGTATCTCCAAAAACCCCTCATTTCTTTACCTGCTGTGATTGATGAACTGAGAGATTTCTCAAAAGTGTCTTTCTATAAACTAAATGAAAAAAAGACAATTATCCTACCATGTCATGTCCCTCAAAAAACCATTGACTCCCTCAAACAAATAAATACGCTATTCACATGGAGTTCCAAATCTGTAAAATATTTAGGTATCCTCCTTACCCCAACAATAGCACAATTATACCGCGAAAACTACACCCCTTGGATAAATAAACTAAAAGGAAAACTAGATTCCCTTGCACAATTAGAATTTTCCTGGCTAGGAAGAACAGCCGCATTTAAAATGATGGTCCTACCCCAACTGTTATACCTTTTTAGAAATCTTCCAATTAGAGTACCACAAAATTTTTTTACTGATCTTCAAAAAAAGATAAATAAATTCATCCTTATGAACAAAAAGTCCCGATTTTCTAACAAAATATTAACTTCCCACACTTCCAATTTAGGTTTAGGCGTCCCAAATATAGAGTTGTATTATAAAGCAACAATACTTGATCATTCCAGAGCTATTTGGACTAATGACACCACTAAACAGTGGATTATAATTGAAGAACATCAACTTCCATACAACTCAATCAAATTGTTTTTTGAGTCCAGATTGGCCTGGAAGGTCAACCAAAACATTAAAAATCCTGTGACGGCAAACACCATTAGGTTATGGAAAGAACTTATTAAATTATCTAAAACAGATATATTGGCCATAACTCCACCCACTCCATTAGCTGCTCTATATGCAGTCATTAATAATATTGATTTAGTAAATTGGATAAACAAAGGAATAGAAAAAATAGAAGATATAATGATAGAAGATACATTAAAACCTTTCGAAGATCTTGTCTCTTCCTATGGTATTTCTTCAACAGATAAACCTCTTTATATAAAAATTCACAAATTTTTATCCAAACACCCGCTAAAATTAATCTCTATCCCCCCCAAGATTAATAAAATTCTTAAACCAGAAAACCTACATATAAAAGGCACAGCCATTTTTTACAGAACTCTTTTAGAAAAGAAAGAAACCCCTCTCAAATGGCAGCTGAATTATTGGCAAAACCTTTATCACTTAGACATTGATGTAGAAAACTGGGAACTAGCTGTTAGATCACTGAAAAAGTCATCTCACTGCATCAATCACCATGAAACTCTTTTAAAATGTCTGTGGCAATGGTACATGACTCCCGAGAGGATTTCGAGATTTGACGATAAAACTTCCCCCCTGTGTTGGAGAGGATGTAATCAAATAGCTGATATTCCACATATATTTTGGAATTGTCCGAGACTGAAGAAACTATGGAGAGACACAGAAAGATTTCTTAAGCAGTTACCAATGGCTTTAGATCATTTACCCCCAGAAATGGTTCTATTTCATCTTGGTTCCATAGATCTCCCCCCACAAGAACGATTGATTATCAATCATATACTTATAGTTATTAGAAATAGGATCGCTGGCAACTGGAAATCCAAGCATACACCCACAATTAAAGAAGTCTTGAGACAGGTAGAATCAAATCTACTGGCAGAAAAAATCTGGGCCATCAAATGCGGTACTTTAAAATCTTTCATGAAAAGAGCAAATCTGTGGCCCACTGTCTATAAAGAATCAAAACTCTTAGAATTCTGAACTTTGTAAGCTGGTCTATAAGGTTGATGACATGAATTCCCCACCGTTTCAGTGCAACTACATCCAGTCGATTTTGGTGTCCCCACAGAAGACACACAATACATCAATAGAATAAAGCAATGAAGTTGAGACAAATATAAGACATTACATACACAACTTTTGACCTTTGCTGGTTATTGTTTTCCTACATACTTGATCAAACTTCTCCCTAGATGACTAACCTACTCGTTTTTTCAAATATTAGTCTTGCATGAAGGTAATGTTAATGTTAATGTTAATACTATTGACAAGAACAGTGATAATAGTAATAGTAATAATAATGGTTATGGTAATAATAATAGTAGTGGTGATATCGTCAACACTATTATAGATTCTATATCACTAATACTCTCAATCCTAGTGCTTGCATCGTTTTATAATCTAATATACTACACTTTGGACGAGTCTAAAAAATTAAGACAGGTACTACTGTATACCGATCCTTGTGATACTGGCTTTTTCCCGCATCCAGTGTGAAATTTTTGGAGGACATTCCTGTCCTCTGGGATGGTAGTTGGGGACAGGATTCCCCCCATTTCCCAGGGGATAGAGTCCCTTATTCAAAACATTGAATAGTTTAATTAATCACACATGGTTCCTTAGAATTGTACCTAAATTTCTTCCTTATCATATATTCCAAAGTTATATTAATGAAAGAGTAACACTTGACAGATTGATATGAATACCCCGTCTTGTTTGAAGACGGAGTATTATAATTTATCCGGTATATACAAATCTTAACCAACACCGCACATCCTCATTTAATATAAAATAACCTATCTCTTACAATTACCTCTACGAGATCTCTACTGTTTAAAAAGTTGTTAAATAGATACTTTTTTTTTTTTTTCCAGAACTATATTTATAATTTTCAGTGACTTCAATTTATGAATCTTACAACAACCCAAGAATGTTCTTCTTTCTGAATGAATATCCTACTGGAATATACACAAAGATACTTTCTGAATATTTCTGACTGAAGTCAACTACATTACAAGTCTTTTACTCTGTGTTTACCTCAATTTACTTGTATCATTATAATATGTATGTGATTTAACTAGATGTTGTCAAAATGTTACTGTTTGACTTTATTTGAAAAAAAATTTTTCAATAAAAAACTATTGAAACCGGTTTAACATAGAAAACTTACCGTTGGCTCTAGATTCTAATCTATCACTCCGATTTGCAAACGGATTTCACTGAAGCTGTAACTTTCATCCCAGAACACAGTTTAGGGGCCATTACCTCTTCAACTATAGTCATTTTTCTTTCGATTGCAAACGTAACCAGTTTTTCAATGGTGTAATGGTTTAACATAGAAAACTTACCGTTGGCTCTAGATTCTAATCTATCACTCCGATTTGCAAACGGATTTCACTGAAGCTGTAACTTTCATCCCAGAACATAGTTTAGGGGCCATTACTTCTTCAACTATAGTCATTTTTCTTTCGATTGCAAACGTAACCAGTTTTTCAATGGTGTAATGGTTTAACATAGAAAACTTACCGTTGGCTCTAGATTCTAATCTATCACTCCGATTTGCAAACGGATTTCACTGAAGCTGTAACTTTCATCCCAGAACATAGTTTAGGGGCCATTACTTCTTCAACTATAGTCATTTTTCTTTCGATTGCAAACGTAACCAGTTTTTCAATGGTGTAATGGTTTAACATAGAAAACTTACCGTTGGCTCTAGATTCTAATCTATCACTCCGATTTGCAAACGGATTTCACTGAAGCTGTAACTTTCATCCCAGAACATAGTTTAGGGGCCATTACTTCTTCAACTATAGTCATTTTTCTTTCGATTGCAAACGTAACCAGTTTTTCAATGGTGTAATGGTTTAACATAGAAAACTTACCGTTGGCTCTAGATTCTAATCTATCACTCTGATTTGCAAACTGATTTCACTGAAGCTGTAACTTTCATTCCAGAACATAGTTTAGGGGCCATTACTTCTTCAACCATAGTCATTTTTCTTTCGATTGCAAACGTAACCAGTTTTTCAATGGTGTAATGGTTTAACATAGAAAACTTACCGTTGGCTCTAGATTCTAATCTATCACTCCGATTTGCAAACGGATTTCACTGAAGCTGTAACTTTCATCCCAGAACATAGTTTAGGGGCCATTACTTCTTCAACTATAGCCATTTTTCTTTCGATTGCAAACGTAACCAGTTTTTCAATGGTGTAATGGTTTAACATAGAAAACTTACCGTTGGCTCTAGATTCTAATCTATCACTCCGATTTGCAAACGGATTTCACTGAAGCTGTAACTTTCATCCCAGAACATAGTTTAGGGGCCATTACTTCTTCAACTATAGTCATTTTTCTTTCGATTGCAAACGTAACCAGTTTTTCAATGGTGTAATGGTTTAACATAGAAAACTTACCGTTGGCTCTAGATTCTAATCTATCACTCCGATTTGCAAACGGATTTCACTGAAGCTGTAAATTTCATCCCAGAACATAGTTTAGGGGCCATTACTTCTTCAACTATAGTCATTTTTCTTTCGATTGCAAACGTAACCAGTTTTTCAATGGTGTAATGGTTTAACATAGAAAACTTACCGTTGGCTCTAGATTCTAATCTATCACTCCGATTTGCAAACGGATTTCACTGAAGCTGTAACTTTCATCCCAGAACATAGTTTAGGGGCCATTACCTCTTCAACTATAGTCATTTTTCTTTCGATTGCAAACGTAACCAGTTTTTCAATGGTGTAATGGTTTAACATAGAAAACTTACCGTTGGCTCTAGATTCTAATCTATCACTCCAATTTGCAAACGGATTTCACTGAAGCTGTAACTTTCATCCCAGAACATAGTTTAGGGGCCATTACTTCTTCAACTATAGTCATTTTTCTTTCGATTGCAAACGTAACCAGTTTTTCAATGGTGTAATGGTTTAACATAGAAAACTTACCGTTGGCTCTAGATTCTAATCTATCACTCCGATTTGCAAACAGATTTCACTGAAGCTGTAACTTTCATCCCAGAACATAGTTTAGGGGCCATTACTTCTTCAACTATAGTCATTTTTCTTTCGATTGCAAACGTAACCAGTTTTTCAATGGTGTAATGGTTTAACATAGAAAACTTACCGTTGGCTCTAGATTCTAATCTATCACTCCGATTTGCAAACGGATTTCACTGAAGCTGTAACTTTCATCCCAGAACATAGTTTAGGGGCCATTACTTCTTCAACTATAGTCATTTTTCTTTCGATTGCAAACGTAACCAGTTTTTCAATGGTGTAATGGTTTAACATAGAAAACTTACCGTTGGCTCTAGATTCTAATCTATCACTCCGATTTGCAAACGGATTTCACTGAAGCTGTAACTTTCATCCCAGAACATAGTTTAGGGGCCATTACTTCTTCAACTATAGTCATTTTTCTTTCGATTGCAAACGTAACCAGTTTTTCAATGGTGTAATGGTTTAACATAGAAAACTTACCGTTGGCTCTAGATTCTAATCTATCACTCCGATTTGCAAACGGATTTCACTGAAGCTGTAACTTTCATCCCAGAACATAGTTTAGGGGCCATTACTTCTTCAACTATAGTCATTATTCTTTCGATTGCAAACGTAACCAGTTTTTCAATGGTGTAATTGTTTAACATAGAAAACTTACCGTTGGCTCTAGATTCTAATCTATCACTCCGATTTGCAAACGGATTTCACTGAAGCTGTAACTTTCATCCCAGAACATAGTTTAGGGGCCATTACCTCTTCAACTATAGTCATTTTTCTTTCGATTGCAAACGTAACCAGTTTTTCAATGGTGTAATGGTTTAACATAGAAAACTTACCGTTGGCTCTAGATTCTAATCTATCACTCCAATTTGCAAACGGATTTCACTGAAGCTGTAACTTTCATCCCAGAACATAGTTTAGGGGCCATTACTTCTTCAACTATAGTCATTTTTCTTTCGATTGCAAACGTAACCAGTTTTTCAATGGTGTAATGGTTTAACATAGAAAACTTACCGTTGGCTCTAGATTCTAATCTATCACTCCGATTTGCAAACGGATTTCACTGAAGCTGTAACTTTCATCCCAGAACATAGTTTAGGGGCCATTACCTCTTCAACTATAGTCATTTTTCTTTCGATTGCAAACGTAACCAGTTTTTCAATGGTGTAATGGTTTAACCTAGAAAACTTACCGTTGGCTCTAGATTCTAATCTATCACTCCGATTTGCAAACGGATTTCACTGAAGCTGTAACTTTCATCCCAGAACATAGTTTAGGGGCCATTACTTCTTCAACTATAGTCATTTTTCTTTCGATTGCAAACGTAACCAGTTTTTCAATGGTGTAATGGTTTAACATAGAAAACTTACCGTTGGCTCTAGATTCTAATCTATCACTCCGATTTGCAAACTGATTTCACTGAAGCTTTAACTTTCATCCCAGAACATAGTTTAGGGGCCATTACTTCTTCAAACATAGTCATTTTTCTTTCGATTGCAAACGTAACCAGTTTTTCAATGGTGTAATGGTTTAACATAGAAAACTTACCGTTGGCTCTAGATTCTAATCTATCACTCCGATTTGCAAACGGATTTCACTGAAGCTGTAACTTTCATCCCAGAACATAGTTTAGGGGCCATTACTTCTTCAACTATAGTCATTTTTCTTTCGATTGCAAACGTAACCAGTTTTTCAATGGTGTAATGGTTTAACATAGAAAACTTACCGTTGGCTCTAGATTCTAATCTATCACTCCGATTTGCAAACGGATTTCACTGAAGCTGTAACTTTCATCCCAGAACATAGTTTAGGGGCCATTACTTCTTCAACTATAGTCATTTTTCTTTCGATTGCAAACGTAACCAGTTTTTCAATGGTGTAATGGTTTAACATAGAAAACTTACCGTTGGCTCTAGATTCTAATCTATCACTCCGATTTGCAAACGGATTTCACTGAAGCTGTAAATTTCATCCCAGAACATAGTTTAGGGGCCATTACTTCTTCAACTATAGTCATTTTTCTTTCGATTGCAAACGTAACCAGTTTTTCAATGGTGTAATGGTTTAACATAGAAAACTTACCGTTGGCTCTAGATTCTAATCTATCACTCCGATTTGCAAACGGATTTCACTGAAGCTGTAACTTTCATCCCAGAACATAGTTTAGGGGCCATTACTTCTTCAACTATAGTCATTTTTCTTTCGATTGCAAACGTAACCAGTTTTTCAATGGTGTAATGGTTTAACATAGAAAACTTACCGTTGGCTCTAGATTCTAATCTATCACTCCGATTTGCAAACGGATTTCACTGAAGCTGTAACTTTCATCCCAGAACATAGTTTAGGGGCCATTACTTCTTCAACTATAGTCATTTTTCTTTCGATTGCAAACGTAACCAGTTTTTCAATGGTGTAATGGTTTAACTTACCGTTGGCTCTAGATTCTAATCTATCACTCCGATTTGCAAACGGATTTCACTGAAGCTGTAACTTTCATCCCAGAACATAGTTTAGGGGCCATTACTTCTTCAACTATAGTCATTTTTCTTTCGATTGCAAACGTAACCAGTTTTTCAATGGTGTAATGGTTTAACATAGAAAACTTACAGTTGGCTCTAGATTCTAATCTATCACTCCGATTTGCAAACGGATTTCACTGAAGCTGTAACTTTCATCCCAGAACATAGTTTAGGGGCCATTACTTCTTCAACTATAGTCATTTTTCTTTCGATTGCAAACGTAAGGATTGGGGAAGGAGGCGCTCTTTGTCCGGATGCCATAGCTGCGCTATGTGATGAGCTGAGGCCTGCTGCTGGAGCTGGGGCGCCGGCCATCTTGGAAAATCGTCTGGTGAATCTCAGCGGAGAAATAGGAGGTAAATAGCTTGTTCTGCTTCTGATAGGGTACACACGAGGGGACCGCTGCATTGCCTGGATCATCAGCTGTCAGATGAGATATTAGGTGCCTTGATCGGTGCGTTCTAGCGGTAGTTCTTAGGCTTGCATTGCAGAGCTCACAGATCCTGCATCTGGACTGTGGTACTGCTCAACAGCGCCCCCAGTCATTTTTCTTTCAATTGCAAACGTAACCAGTTTTTCAATAGTGTAATGGTTTAACATAGAAAACTTACCGTTGGCTCTAGATTCTAATCTATCACTCCGATTTGCAAACGGATTTCACTGAAGCTGTAACTTTCATCCCAGAACATAGTTTAGGGGCCATTACTTCTTCAACTATAGTCATTTTTCTTTCGATTGCAAACGTAACCAGTTTTTCAATAGTGTAATGGTTTAACATAGAAAACTTACCGTTGGCTCTAGATTCTAATCTATCACTCCGATTTGCAAACGGATTTCACTGAAGCTGTAACTTTCATCCCAGAACATAGTTTAGGGGCCATTACTTCTACAACTATAGTCATTTTTCTTTCGATTGCAAACGTAACCAGTTTTTCAATGGTGTAATGGTTTAACATAGAAAACTTACCGTTGGCTCTAGATTCTAATCTATCACTCCGATTTGCAAACGGATTTCACTGAAGCTGTAACTTTCATCCCAGAACATAGTTTAGGGGCCATTACTTCTTCAACTATAGTCATTTTTCTTTCGATTGCAAACGTAACCAGTTTTTCAATGGTGTAATGGTTTAACATAGAAAACTTACCGTTGGCTCTAGATTCTAATCTATCACTCCGATTTGCAAACGGATTTCACTGAAGCTGTAACTTTCATCCCAGAACATAGTTTAGGGGCCATTACTTCTACAACTATAGTCATTTTTCTTTCGATTGCAAACGTAACCAGTTTTTCAATGGTGTAATGGTTTAACATAGAAAACTTACCATTGGCTCTAGATTCTAATCTATCACTCCGATTTGCAAACGGATTTCACTGAAGCTGTAACTTTCATCCCAGAACATAGTTTAGGGGTCATTACTTCTTCAACTATAGTCATTTTTCTTTCGATTGCAAACGTAACCAGTTTTTCAATGGTGTAATGGTTTAACATAGAAAACTTACCGTTGGCTCTAGATTCTAATCTATCACTCCGATTTGCAAACGGATTTCACTGAAGCTGTAACTTTCATCCCAGAACATAGTTTAGGGGCCATTACTTCTTCAACTATAGTCATTTTTCTTTCAATTGCAAACGTAACCAGTTTTTCAATGGTGTAATGGTTTAACATAGAAAACTTACCGTTGGCTCTAGATTCTAATCTATCACTCCGATTTGCAAACGGATTTCACTGAAGCTGTAACTTTCATCCCAGAACATAGTTTAGGGGCCATTACTTCTTGAACTATAGTCATTTTTCTTTCGATTGCAAACGTAACCAGTTTTTCAATGGTGTAATGGTTTAACATAGAAAACTTACCGTTGGCTCTAGATTCTAATCTATCACTCCGATTTGCAAACGGATTTCACTGAAGCTGTAACTTTCATCCCAGAACATAGTTTAGGGGCCATTACTTCTTCAACTATAGTCATTTTTCTTTCGATTGCAAACGTAACCAGTTTTTCAATGGTGTAATGGTTTAACATAGAAAACTTACCGTTGGCTCTAGATTCTAATCTATCACTCCGATTTGCAAACGGATTTCACTGAAGCTGTAACTTTCATCCCAGAACATAGTTTAGGGGCCATTACTTCTTCAACTATAGTCATTTTTCTTTCGATTGCAAACGTAACCAGTTTTTCAATGGTGTAATGGTTTAACATAGAAAACTTACCGTTGGCTCTAGATTCTAATCTATCACTCCGATTTGCAAACGGATTTCACTGAAGCTGTAACTTTCATCCCAGAACATAGTTTAGGGGCCATTACTTCTTCAACTATAGTCATTTTTCTTTCGATTGCAAACGTAACCAGTTTTTCAATGGTGTAATGGTTTAACATAGAAAACTTACCGTTGGCTCTAGATTCTAATCTATCACTCCGATTTGCAAACGGATTTCACTGAAGCTGTAACTTTCATCCCAGAACATAGTTTAGGGGCCATTACTTCTTCAACTATAGTCATTTTTCTTTCGATTGCAAACGTAACCAGTTTTTCAATGGTGTAATGGTTTAACATAGAAAACTTACCGTTGGCTCTAGATTCTAATCTATCACTCCGATTTGCAAACGGATTTCACTGAAGCTGTAACTTTCATCCCAGAACATAGTTTAGGGGCCATTACTTCTTCAACTATAGTCATTTTTCTTTTGATTGCAAACGTAACCAGTTTTTCAATGGTGTAATGGTTTAACATAGAAAACTTACCGTTGGCTCTAGATTCTAATCTATCACTCCGATTTGCAAACAGATTTCACTGAAGCTGTAACTTTCATCCCAGAACATAGTTTAGGGGCCATTACCTCTTCAACTATAGTCATTTTTCTTTCGATTGCAAACGTAACCAGTTTTTCAATGGTGTAATGGTTTAACATAGAAAACTTACCGTTGGCTCTAGATTCTAATCTATCACTCCAATTTGCAAACGGATTTCACTGAAGCTGTAACTTTCATCCCAGAACATAGTTTAGGGGCCATTACTTCTTCAACTATAGTCATTTTTCTTTCGATTGCAAACGTAACCAGTTTTTCAATGGTGTAATGGTTTAACATAGAAAACTTACCGTTGGCTCTAGATTCTAATCTATCACTCCGATTTGCAAACGGATTTCACTGAAGCTGTAACTTTCATCCCAGAACATAGTTTAGGGGCCATTACTTCTTCAACTATAGTCATTTTTCTTTCGATTGCAAACGTAACCAGTTTTTCAATGGTGTAATGGTTTAACATAGAAAACTTACAGTTGGCTCTAGATTCTAATCTATCACTCCGATTTGCAAACGGATTTCACTGAAGCTGTAACTTTCATCCCAGAACATAGTTTAGGGGCCATTACTTCTTCAACTATAGTCATTTTTCTTTCGATTGCAAACGTAACCAGTTTTTCAATGGTGTAATGGTTTAACATAGAAAACTTACCGTTGGCTCTAGATTCTAATCTATCACTCCGATTTGCAAACTGATTTCACTGAAGCTTTAACTTTCATCCCAGAACATAGTTTAGGGGCCATTACTTCTTCAACCATAGTCGTTTTTCTTTCGATTGCAAACGTAACCAGTTTTTCAATGGTGTAATGGTTTAACATAGAAAACTTACCGTTGGCTCTAGATTCTAATCTATCACTCCGATTTGCAAACGGATTTCACTGAAGCTGTAACTTTCATCCCAGAACATAGTTTAGGGGCCATTACGTCTTCAACTATAGTCATTTTTCTTTCGATTGCAAACGTAACCAGTTTTTCAATGGTGTAATGGTTTAACATAGAAAACTTACCGTTGGCTCTAGATTCTAATCTATCACTCCGATTTGCAAACGGATTTCACTGAAGCTGTAACTTTCATCCCAGAACATAGTTTAGGGGCCATTACTTCTTCAACTATAGTCATTTTTCTTTTGATTGCAAACGTAACCAGTTTTTCAATGATGTAATGGTTTAACATAGAAAACTTACCGTTGGCTCTAGATTCTAATCTATCACTCCGATTTGCAAACGGATTTCACTGAAGCTGTAACTTTCATCCCAGAACATAGTTTAGGGGCCATTACTTCTTCAACTATAGTCATTTTTCTTTCGATTGCAAACGTAACCAGTTTTTCAATGGTGTAATGGTTTAACATAGAAAACTTACCGTTGGCTCTAGATTCTAATCTATCACTCCGATTTGCAAACGGATTTCACTGAAGCTGTAACTTTCATCCCAGAACATAGTTTAGGGGCCATTACTTCTTCAACTATAGTCATTTTTCTTTCGATTGCAAACGTAACCAGTTTTTCAATGGTGTAATGGTTTAACATAGAAAAGGGGGGCGTGGCTACGCAGCAGAGCTGAATGGAAGCCTGATCCAGCAGCTCCTGCTGATTTCACCCTAGAAAGCGACACAGAGCACCCTGAAAGCCCCAATTTCCAGCCTATATGATGGGGGAACACTCAGAGGACACTCCGGAGTGGCAGACTGCCAGAAACAAGCAGAAATCTAGAAGCACCATACCTCGGAAGCTCTCCAGCTTCTTTCCCACAGAGGAGCAAGATGGCCGCCGCCAGCACAGGCCTAGCCCCAGACATGAGGCTGAATACAACACCCCACCACCGCTGAGCCAAAGGAATCGCTTCAGCCAGCTTCAGACACCTTACCACAGGAAGGACAAGGTATACCATCATGAGGAAGACAGCGGAGAAGAAGACGAAGGTAATACCGCCGCCGGCACGGATTTTCGTGATCGGAGCCCCCGGAGGGAACGGATTCCGTATTCCGTTACGGATTCCGTATCCGCAAGACACTCCTCATCTGTTTCCGCATCTGGGACTCCAAAAACATCCTCTTCTGTACCATTTAGAAACCCCACATCTGGTCCACAAGGTACATATCCTCCACAATCCTCCCCTCATCTGACAGATCATCTTGCACATCCACCCATCCATCCATCCCAGGCAAGTGTTGTAAAAGATCCCCTGATGTCATTTACAGCCACTGATCAACCAGTGACACAGATCTTTTTCAAAGAGTTTATGGTCTCGTTTAGTGCCATCATGAACAATACTATGTCAGAGATGAGAGGAGACATGCATGCTCTGGTGATCCACCTGACTAATTACACTCAGCAGACAGATGAGAGGCTCACTAGACTCGAAAACAGAATCATAGAGATGTCTGATGCCCATAATACCTTGGTGGATGCTCACAAGGAACTCATGAAGGAAAATATAGAGATAAAAGAAAAGTTAGCGGATGGGGAGGACAGAAATCGGAGGAATAACCTCAAGATAAGGGGGGTCCCGGAGACAATTCACAATGACGACCTTAAAGACTATGTGATGAAGATACTGAAGACAACCTTTCCTACTTTAACGCAAAGTGAGCTCACAGTGGACAGAGCTCATAGGCTCCCCAAACCAACCCACATCCCAAAACATCTCCCTAGGGATGTGATAACTCGCATCCATTTCTTCCATGTCAAAGAAATGCTGTTTGGTGCGGTCAGAGGAGGGAAGAAATTGCCGGATCCATATAGTGACCTGACACTTTATCAAGACCTGTCGCGAGCTACTCTCCAATCAAGACGCACATTTTCCCAGGTTACAGCTACTCTTCGCTACAAGAAGATTGAGTACTCCTGGGGCTTTCCGCCGAAACTAATCATCAGAGACAGTGGAACAACTTACGTGGCCCGGAGTGCACAGGAGGGCCTCAATCTTCTATCCAAATGGGGCATACCTATGCTGGCTCCCAGAGATTGGAACAAAGACAGACCCTATCGACCTCCACTTCTGCCTAAACCACTTATGCCCATTCCATCCCCTATGGAAACCTCCATTCCAGAAACCCCTGACAAGGACAAAGCGGATGGGGCTTCAGGGGGTACCTGAACTGCTGGGTGATATGCCACAAACTTTCCCTCACCTTTGCCTTTCTCCCTTGGAACTGTTTCCTTAGGTGGAAAGTCTCCTGAAGGTCCACATTGGTGGACACTGCCCTTAGGTTTGAACACAACCTTAGGTGTTATCAGAACTCTCTTGAAGTTTAGTGTTTATCACTGATTCGCTCTCTTCTTCTCCTTTCTCCTTCATACTTTCTCTCCATTCTCATCTCTTCCTCTACTTCATCTTAAGGAGACACCAGGGAGGGTAGAACCGGATGCCTCCCCCTGAGTCTCCTCTCTTCTCTCCTTTCTCAGGTTCAATATTGTTATTGTTTAGGTTTGTAACATTGATGTTGTTGCTGTTGTCCCGACTAACTTTTTTTTCCCTTCTAAATACAGATGATTTTATTTACAGGATTATGGTCTGGAGCCGGCCTACGAACGGTCAACATTATATACTAATCAGTAAGTACTGCATTCACTCAATAGATAATGTCACATGATTGTAAGATTCTTTCCATGAATGTGAGGGGGCTCAACTCCTGTAGAAAACGATATCTTCTACAGAAGCTGATCAAAGAGCAAAAGGTTGATATTGTCTGTGTCCAGGAAACACATTTAAATAAAGCTGCCGCAGCTAAACTTAAATTACACCAATTTTCAACAATATTCCACTCTACACTGAAGAGTGACAAGAAAAAAGCTGGAGTATTGATAGCTGTCAATGACTCACTGGGTTTGGTGATTAAAGACTCCTTCTCTAGTGATGATGGGAGGATGGTAGTGATCTCTGGTTCTATCAATTCAAAAGATTACACCTTTGCCAACTTATACGTCCCCAACTCTCACCAGACAACATTCCTCAATAAAAAACTAAACAAAATAACTAAAATCTCAAAGGGCAACCTTTTTATTGTGGGTGATTTAAACTCTATAATGGATCCCCAAATGGATTGCTCCTCAAAAACCAGAAGAGCCCATTCCATCTTACAACAGACTTTGATAAAACATGAACTATTTGATTCATGGAGGTGCTTACATCCAAAAGAGAAACAATTCACTTTCTATTCCCCAATTTTTAAATCATTTACCCGTATAGATCACTGCTTAACAGACAAATTTTCACTCCCTTTAGTTT
Organism: Hyperolius riggenbachi; assembly: GCF_040937935.1. Taxonomy (NCBI): domain Eukaryota; kingdom Metazoa; phylum Chordata; class Amphibia; order Anura; family Hyperoliidae; genus Hyperolius; species Hyperolius riggenbachi. The sequence continues at coordinate 31,250 of NW_027152543.1, forward strand.
CCAATATTGAATTTGGCCCCAGGATATGGTCTGATCATACCCCAGTTTTACTTAAGATCTCACTTCAGAATACGAACCCACAACAATTCATTTGGAGGATGAACAAATTTATTTTAAATTCAGAGAAATACTCCCCTACAATTAAAAAGGACCTGATTGAGTATTTTGAGATCAATGATACTAAAGAGATATCAAAGCTAACTGTTTGGAACGCACACAAAGCATTCATTAGGGGTACCTTCATCAAACAAAGCGCCATACACAACAAAAAAATTAAAGAAAAAACCAACTCCCTTTTAGATAAAATCAAAAGCCTAGAAAAAGAAATCTATAACAAACACAAAACAGAACTCATCCCAGTATTAGAAGAAACAAGACAAGAGCTAGCTGACACCATGTACTATCAATACGATAGATGGCAGACGATGCTTAAAGAGAAGTGGTATTATGACAGGGATAGAGCAGGGAAGGCCATGGCCCGTAAAATAAAAGGGAAAAGAATCTATACAAGAATAACTAAAATCACTCACCCAAAAAATAATATAGAAGTTCATCACCCCAAAGACATCGTGGATGCCCTGGCTAACTATTATGAAGGCCTTTACAACCTTGAGAATGATCCCAACACCATCACTCCAAATATCCAAGACATAGACCAATATTTAGAATCAGTTAACTTACCCAGCCTCTCTGACTTTGAACAAAATTCCTTAGCCGTCCCCTTCTATCAGCAAGAAGTAATATCCGCCATCAATTCTCTTAAAAGCGATAAGTCCCCTGGCCCGGATGGCTTTATTAACGAATATTTTAAAAAATTTATATCCATACTTGCAGGCCCTCTCACCAATATGTTTAACGAAGCAGCTAGCAAAGGTAATTTCCCTAAAGAATCCCTATCAGCCCTTATCACTACTATTCCCAAAGAAGATAAAAACCCATTAGATCCCAGCAGTTACAGACCCATTTCCCTACTAAATACAGACATTAAAATATACGCCCGAATCATAGCAAACAGATTAGCCCCCTTAATTCCCCAACTCATTCACCCTGACCAGGTAGGTTTCACACGAGGCAGGTCAACATGCGATGGCACTAGAAAGGTCCTTGATTTAATACATAAAGTAGGGCTCTGTCGGACGCCTACCCTCCTAGTCTCCTTGGACGCGGAGAAGGCGTTCGACAGAGTCAATTGGTTGTACTTGTCCAGAGTGCTCACCAAATTCGGTATCCCAGGTTTCTTACACAGAGCAATTATGGCTCTTTATACTAACCCTTCTGCTAAGGTCTTATCCTCAGGTTCGTTGTCCTATGCTTTTAACATCCAAAATGGTACCCGTCAAGGCTGCCCGCTCTCCCCCCTAATTTTTAACCTGACACTGGAACCTCTGGCCCAAAATATCAGAGACAATCCGCATATTCATGGTATTAAAGTTGACAAATCCATTTATAAATTAGGCTTATACGCCGATGACATTATATTACTAATACAAAAACCCTTAGTTTCCTTGCCAAATGCTCAATCTGAACTAGACAAATTCTCCCGTATCTCTTATTACAAGCTTAACCAAAACAAAACTATTATTCTTCCGTGCAACATCTCCCAAAATATTAAAAATTCCATAAAGGAAAACTGCAGTTTCATATGGAGCGAAAAGTCCATAAAATACCTAGGAATATACCTCACCCCTACACTATCCACTTTATACAAAGAAAATTATCACCCATGGTTGAAAAAACTCAAAGAAAAATTAGATGCTCTAGCCAAAATAGAATACTCCTGGATGGGTAGGGCAGCATCTTTCAAAATGATGATTCTTCCTCAGCTCCTATACCTGTTCAGGAACTTACCCATAAAAATCCCACAATCCTTTTTTATTACTCTTCAAAAATCCCTCAATGGCTTCATCCTAGCACACAAAAAATCCAGGTTCTCCAACAGAGTCCTTACTACACACACCTCAAATTTGGGACTTGGAGTCCCTAACCTAGAGTCGTACTATAAAGCTACTGTATTAGACCAGTCTAGGTCAGCATGGTTAGAGGACTACTCAAAACAATGGGTTTCTATAGAGGAAGATCAGCTTCCATACAAATCCTTCAAACTGTTTCTTAAAGCCAGATTGACTTGGAAGACTAGACAGTGTATACAAAATCCAATAACCGCTAACACTATAAGGTTGTGGAGGGAAGTATCCAACTTGAGTAAAGAAGACGTCTTAGCTATAGAATCAGACTCCCCACTAAGAACCTTATATGCTGTTGTTAAAAATATAGACCTAGAAAACTGGGTTCAGTGTGGCATAGAATCTATAGAGGACCTGTTGGAGGACACTGAGATAAAATCGCTAGAACAACTCACATCTACATATGGTATTTCACAGTCAGATAAACCATTATATTCCAAAATCAGTAAATTTTTTCATTATCACCCTTATACCCCAATTTCTTTAACCCCCCAAATCAATAAAATAATTAGGCCTGAAAGCAGCAAAATTAAAGGTACATCAATTTTCTACAAATCACTATTAGCGATGAAAGATACTGCTCCTAGGTGGCAATTAGAAAGCTGGCAGAAATACTTAGAGATTGAAATTAGCCCTGAAGAGTGGGAACTAACTCTGAGATCAGTGAGGAAATCTTCCCATTGTATAAAACACCATGAAAGCTTATTGAAAACCATTTGGCAATGGTACTACACACCAGAAAGAATTTCTAAATTCGATTCCAAAACGTCTCCTCTATGCTGGAGAAATTGCAACTTGACGGGTACTATAGGCCACATCTTATGGGACTGCCCAAAACTAAAAGACCTGAGGAAGGATATTGAAGCTTTCCTAGGGAAACTCCCCACATCAATCCGTCCCATACCACCTGGTATGGCCCTGCTTCACTTGGGTATCAGAGATCTGCCGCCCCAAGAAAGACTCATATACAACCAAATTTTTATAGTTACTAGAAACCAATTAGCTTTAAATTGGAAAACTACAACAATTCCTTCACTGGGCGAAATTATCAGAATAATAGAATCCAACATGCTTGCAGAAAAGGCATGGGCAATTAGATCCGGATGCTTAAGGACTTTCTTGGATAAAGCGGATCTCTGGCCTACTCTATTTACAAAATCCAAACTTCTCGAATTTTGAAACTTTGAACTCTATATATATATACAAATATATACAAATAAGTAGGTTTACATGCTATTGTGCTCTCTCTCACATCATGGAAAATAACCTGGTGAATGCTCTGACCTAGTAGGCTCGGCTCCAGTCGGTGATGAATCTGACAGTTCTGTAATAGAAGTATTCAAAAACATCTATGGGACATCATTGGGACAACTTGTTCTTGTTGTTGTTTAATGTAGTTTAGTTTAGTTAACTTAGTTAACTCCAAATATAACTCAGACATTAATCCAACCTCTAGACTGAGATTGAAGTTATACACCAGCAGATACAGAATCTGACTTCACAGGTATAGATAGACTGATGGGTAGGAGATTACTCCCCGGCAAGTCCATACACAACAGGAGATCCACTCCCTGGGATCTCTGTAGGGTGGTTTCAATCCCCTATTTCCCAGGTTGAGAGGACTCCCTAACCTCTACAGCCATATGGACAGCCTAGGAGGAATTTAACAGCAACAACCTACTTGTCTTATCCCAATCAGTTCCCATTTAATAAGACCTTCTGTTATACCTGAATAAATTTAGATCAGCTATAAGATACCTTGTTTACATTAGAAAGGATTCATGAAGATGTAAGATTAGTAATATAGATTTCACTGACCTTCTCAGAACCTCTGCATATAATAATTATCTACCATATTCAGGTACTGTCAAACATCAGTTTTTGACGCCCAACACTAACCCAACCCTTCTAGTTGAATAGATTATTAGATCACTGTTTTGTACTACAAATACAATAGGCGATAATAGGACACTTCATCTTCACTGTTTCTGAGTATGATTACATTATTATGTTATGATACTGCAACAATTTTAATATGTATTTTAATGTTTATTTGTTACCTTATTTGAGTCTTCTCTGATTCCAAGACCTCCCTAATACTGCTCTGTTGACTCAAATATCTATCTCTCTGTTTTGTTTGAATACATACAGTACACGGACTATATTGAATGTACCGATTGCCTTAATGTTTACCTTTACTTTTATTTACATATGATGTACACATAACATGTCTATTCTCTGTTATATTTCAAACTTCAATAAAAAATAAAGAAATTGGTTTAACATAGAAAACTTACCGTTGGCTCTAGATTCTAATCTATCACTCCGATTTGCAAACGGATTTCACTGAAGCTGTAACATTCATCCCAGAACATAGTTTAGGGGCCATTACTTCTTCAACTATAGTCATTTTTCTTTCGATTGCAAACGTAACCAGTTTTTCAATGGTGTAATGGTTTAACATAGAAAACTTACCGTTGGCTCTAGATTCTAATCTATCACTCCGATTTGCAAACGGATTTCACTGAAGCTGTAACTTTCATCCCAGAACATAGTTTAGGGGCCATTACTTCTTCAACTATAGTCATTTTTCTTTCGATTGCAAACGTAACCAGTTTTTCAATGGTGTAATGGTTTAACATAGAAAACTTACCGTTGGCTCTAGATTCTAATCTATCACTCCGATTTGCAAACGGATTTCACTGAAGCTGTAACTTTCATCCCAGAACATAGTTTAGGGGCCATTACTTCTTCAACTATAGTCATTTTTCTTTCGATTGCAAACGTAACCAGTTTTTCAATGGTGTAATGGTTTAACATAGAAAACTTACCGTTGGCTCTAGATTCTAATCTATCACTCCGATTTGCAAACAGATTTCACTGAAGCTGTAACTTTCATCCCAGAACATAGTTTAGGGGCCATTACCTCTTCAACTATAGTCATTTTTCTTTCGATTGCAAACGTAACCAGTTTTTCAATGGTGTAATGGTTTAACATAGAAAACTTACCGTTGACTCTAGATGTTAATCTATCACTCCAATTTGCAAACGGATTTCACTGAAGCTGTAACTTTCATCCCAGAACATAGTTTAGGGGCCATTACTTCTTCAACTATAGTCATTTTTCTTTCGATTGCAAACGTAACCAGTTTTTCAATGGTGTAATGGTTTAACATAGAAAACTTACCGTTGGCTCTAGATTCTAATCTATCACTCCGATTTGCAAACGGATTTCAGTGAAGCTGTAACTTTCATCCCAGAACATAGTTTAGGGGCCATTACTTCTTCAACTATAGTCATTTTTCTTTCGATTGCAAACGTAACCAGTTTTTCAATGGTGTAATGGTTTAACATAGAAAACTTACAGTTGGCTCTAGATTCTAATCTATCACTCCGATTTGCAAACGGATTTCACTGAAGCTGTAACTTTCATCCCAGAACATAGTTTAGGGGCCATTACTTCTTCAACTATAGTCATTTTTCTTTCGATTGCAAACGTAACCAGTTTTTCAATGGTGTAATGGTTTAACATAGAAAACTTACCGTTGGCTCTAGATTCTAATCTATCACTCCGATTTGCAAACTGATTTCACTGAAGCTTTAACTTTCATCCCAGAACATAGTTTAGGGGCCATTACTTCTTCAACCATAGTCGTTTTTCTTTCGATTGCAAACGTAACCAGTTTTTCAATGGTGTAATGGTTTAACATAGAAAACTTACCGTTGGCTCTAGATTCTAATCTATCACTCCGATTTGCAAACGGATTTCACTGAAGCTGTAACTTTCATCCCAGAACATAGTTTAGGGGCCATTACTTCTTCAACTATAGTCATTTTTCTTTCGATTGCAAACGTAACCAGTTTTTCAATGGTGTAATGGTTTAACATAGAAAACTTACCGTTGGCTCTAGATTCTAATCTATCACTCCGATTTGCAAACGGATTTCACTGAAGCTGTAACTTTCATCCCAGAACATAGTTTAGGGGCCATTACTTCTTCAACTATAGTCATTTTTCTTTCGATTGCAAACGTAACCAGTTTTTCAATGGTGTAATGGTTTAACATAGAAAACTTACCGTTGGCTCTAGATTCTAATCTATCACTCCGATTTGCAAACGGATTTCACTGAAGCTGTAACTTTCATCCCAGAACATAGTTTAGGGGCCATTACTTCTTCAACTATAGTCATTTTTCTTTCGATTGCAAACGTAACCAGTTTTTCAGTGGTGTAATGGTTTAACATAGAAAACTTACCGTTGGCTCTAGATTCTAATCTATCACTCCGATTTGCAAACGGATTTCACTGAAGCTGTAACTTTCATCCCAGAACATAGTTTAGGGGCCATTACCTCTTCAACTATAGTCATTTTTCTTTCGATTGCAAACGTAACCAGTTTTTCAATGGTGTAATGGTTTAACATAGAAAACTTACCGTTGGCTCTAGATTCTAATCTATCACTCCGATTTGCAAACGGATTTCACTGAAGCTGTAACTTTCATCCCAGAACATAGTTTAGGGGCCATTACTTCTTCAACTATAGTCATTTTTCTTTCAATTGCAAACGTAACCAGTTTTTCAATGGTGTAATGGTTTAACATAGAAAACTTACCGTTGGCTCTAGATTCTAATCTATCACTCCGATTTGCAAACGGATTTCACTGAAGCTGTAACTTTCATCCCAGAACATAGTTTAGGGGCCATTACTTCTTCAACTATAGTCATTTTTCTTTCGATTGCAAACGTAACCAGTTTTTCAATGGTGTAATGGTTTAACATAGAAAACTTACCGTTGGCTCTAGATTCTAATCTATCACTCCGATTTGCAAACGGATTTCACTGAAGCTGTAACTTTCATCCCAGAACATAGTTTAGGGGCCATTACTTCTTCAACTATAGTCATTTTTCTTTCGATTGCAAACGTAACCAGTTTTTCAATGGTGTAATGGTTTAACATAGAAAACTTACCGTTGGCTCTAGATTCTAACCTATCACTCCGATTTGCAAACGGATTTCCCTGAAGCTGTAACTTTCATCCCAGAAACTAGTTTAGGGGCCATTACTTCTTCAACTATAGTCATTTTTCTTTCGATTGCAAACGTAACCAGTTTTTCAATGGTGTAATGGTTTAACATAGAAAACGTACCGTTGGCTCTAGATTCTAATCTATCACTCCGATTTGCAAACGGATTTCACTGAAGCTGTAACTTTCATCCCAGAACATAGTTTAGGGGCCATTACTTCTTCAACTATAGTCATTTTTCTTTCGATTGCAAACGTAACCAGTTTTTCAATGGTGTAATGGTTTAACATAGAAAACTTACCGTTGGCTCTAGATTCTAATCTATCACTCCGATTTGCAAACGGATTTCACTGAAGCTGTAACTTTCATCCCAGAACATAGTTTAGGGGCCATTACTTCTTCAACTATAGTCATTTTTCTTTCGATTGCAAACGTAACCAGTTTTTCAATGGTGTAATGGTTTAACATAGAAAACTTACCGTTGGCTCTAGATTCTAATCTATCACTCCGATTTGCAAACGGATTTCACTGAAGCTGTAACTTTCATCCCAGAACATAGTTTAGGGGCCATTACTTCTTCAACTATAGTCATTTTTCTTTCGATTGCAAACGTAACCAGTTTTTCAATGGTGTAATGGTTTAACATAGAAAACTTACCGTTGGCTCTAGATTCTAATCTATCACTCCGATTTGCAAACGGATTTCACTGAAGCTGTAACTTTCATCCCAGAACATAGTTTAGGGGCCATTACTTCTTCAACTATAGTCATTTTTCTTTCGATTGCAAACGTAACCAGTTTTTCAATGGTGTAATGGTTTAACTTACCGTTGGCTCTAGATTCTAATCTATCACTCCGATTTGCAAACGGATTTCACTGAAGCTGTAACTTTCATCCCAGAACATAGTTTAGGGGCCATTACTTCTTCAACTATAGTCATTTTTCTTTCGATTGCAAACGTAACCAGTTTTTCAATGGTGTAATGGTTTAACATAGAAAACTTACCGTTGGCTCTAGATTCTAATCTATCACTCCGATTTGCAAACGGATTTCACTGAAGCTGTAACTTTCATCCCAGAACATAGTTTAGGGGCCATTACTTCTTCAACTATAGTCATTTTTCTTTCGATTGCAAACGTAACCAGTTTTTCAATGGTGTAATGGTTTAACTTACCGTTGGCTCTAGATTCTAATCTATCACTCCGATTTGCAAACGGATTTCACTGAAGCTGTAACTTTCATCCCAGAACATAGTTTAGGGGCCATTACTTCTTCAACTATAGTCATTTTTCTTTCGATTGCAAGCGTAACCAGTTTTTCAATGGTGTAATGGTTTAACATAGAAAACTTACCGTTGGCTCTAGATTCTAATCTATCACTCCGATTTGCAAACGGATTTCACTGAAGCTGTAACTTTCATCCCAGAACATAGTTTAGGGGCCATTACTTCTTCAACTATAGTCATTTTTCTTTCGATTGCAATCGTAACCAGTTTTTCAATGGTGTAATGGTTTAACTTACCGTTGGCTCTAGATTCTAATCTATCACTCCGATTTGCAAACGGATTTCACTGAAGCTGTAACTTTCATCCCAGAACATAGTTTAGGGGCCATTACTTCTTCAACTATAGTCATTTTTCTTTCGATTGCAAACGTAACCAGTTTTTCAATGGTGTAATGGTTTAACATAGAAAACTTACCGTTGGCTCTAGATTCTAATCTATCACTCCGATTTGCAAACGGATTTCACTGAAGCTGTAACTTTCATCCCAGAACATAGTTTAGGGGCCATTACTTCTTCAACTATAGTGATTTTTCTTTCGATTGCAAACGTAACCAGTTTTTCAATGGTGTAATGGTTTAACATAGAAAACTTACCGTTGGCTCTAGATTCTAATCTATCACTCCGATTTGCAAACGAATTTCACTGAAGCTGTAACGTTCATCCCAGAACATAGTTTAGGGGCCATTACTTCTTCAACTATAGTCATTTTTCTTTCGATTGCAAACGTAACCAGTTTTTCAATGGTGTAATGGTTTAACTTACCGTTGGCTCTAGATTCTAATCTATCACTCCGATTTGCAAACGGATTTCACTGAAGCTGTAACTTTCATCCCAGAACATAGTTTAGGGGCCATTACTTCTTCAACTATAGTCATTTTTCTTTCAATTGCAAACGTAACCAGTTTTTCAATGGTGTAATGGTTTAACATAGAAAACTTACCGTTGGCTCTAGATTCTAATCTATCACTCCGATTTGCAAACGGATTTCACTGAAGCTGTAACTTTCATCCCAGAACATAGTTTAGGGGCCATTACTTCTTCAACTATAGTCATTTTTCTTTCGATTGCAAACGTAACCAGTTTTTCAATGGTGTAATGGTTTAACATAGAAAACTTACCATTGGCTCTAGATTCTAATCTATCACTCCGATTTGCAAACGGATTTCACTGAAGCTGTAACTTTCATCCCAGAACATAGTTTAGGGGCCATTACTTCTTCAACTATAGTCATTTTTCTTTCGATTGCAAACGTAACCAGTTTTTCAATGGTGTAATGGTTTAACATAGAAAACTTACCGTTGGCTCTAGATTCTAATCTATCACTCCGATTTGCAAACGGATTTCACTGAAGCTGTAACTTTCATCCCAGAACATAGTTTAGGGGCCATTACTTCTTCAACTATAGTCATTTTTCTTTCGATTGCAAACGTAACCAGTTTTTCAATGGTGTAATGGTTTAACTTACCGTTGGCTCTAGATTCTAATCTATCACTCCGATTTGCAAACGGATTTCACTGAAGCTGTAACTTTCATCCCAGAACGTAGTTTAGGGGCCATTAATTCTTCAACTATAGTCATTTTTCTTTCGATTGCAAACGTAACCAGTTTTTCAATGGTGTAATGTTTTAACATAGAAAACTTACCGTTGGCTCTAGATTCTAATCTATCACTCCGATTTGCAAACGGATTTCACTGAAGCTGTAACTTTCATCCCAGAACATAGTTTAGGGGCCATTACTTCTTCAACTATAGTGATTTTTCTTTCGATTGCAAACGTAACCAGTTTTTCAATGGTGTAATGGTTTAACATAGAAAACTTACCGTTGGCTCTAGATTCTAATCTATCACTCCGATTTGCAAACGAATTTCACTGAAGCTGTAACTTTCATCCCAGAACATAGTTTAGGGGCCATTACTTCTTCAACTATAGTCATTTTTCTTTCGATTGCAAACGTAACCAGTTTTTCAATGGTGTAATGGTTTAACATAGAAAACTTACCGTTGGCTCTAGATTCTAATCTATCACTCCGATTTGCAAACGGATTTCACTGAAGCTGTAACTTTCATCCCAGAACATAGTTTAGGGGCCATTACTTCTTCAACTATAGTCATTTTTCTTTCGATTGCAAACGTAACCAGTTTTTCAATGGTGTAATAGTTTAACTTACCGTTGGCTCTAGATTCTAATCTATCACTCCGATTTGCAAACAGATTTCACTGAAGCTGTAACTTTCATTCCAGAACATAGTTTAGGGGCCATTACTTCTTCAACTATAGTCATTTTTCTTTCGATTGCAAACGTAACCAGTTTTTCAATGGTGTAATGGTTTAACTTACCGTTGGCTCTAGATTCTAATCTATCACTCCGATTTGCAAACGGATTTCACTGAAGCTGTAACTTTCATCCCAGAACATAGTTTAGGGGCCATTACTTCTTCAACTATAGTCATTTTTCTTTCGATTGCAAACGTAACCAGTTTTTCAATGGTGTAATGGTTTAACATAGAAAACTTACCGTTGGCTCTAGATTCTAATCTATCACTCCGATTTGCAAACGGATTTCACTGAAGCTGTAACTTTCATCCCAGAACATAGTTTAGGGGCCATTACTTCTTCAACTATAGTCATTTTTTTTTCAATTGCAAACGTAACCAGTTTTTCAATGGTGTAATGGTTTAACATAGAAAACTTACCGTTGGCTCTAGATTCTAATCTATCACTCCGATTTGCAAACGGATTTCACTGAAGCTGTAACTTTCATCCCAGAACATAGTTTAGGGGCCATTACTTCTTCAACTATAGTCATTTTTCTTTCGATTGCAAACGTAACCAGTTTTTCAATGGTGTAATGGTTTAACATAGAAAACTTACCATTGGCTCTAGTTTCTAATCTATCACTCCGATTTGCAAACGGATTTCACTGAAGCTGTAACTTTCATCCCAGAACATAGTTTAGGGGCCATTACTTCTACAACTATAGTAATTTTTCTTTCGATTGCAAACGTAACCAGTTTTTCAATGGTGTAATGGTTTAACATAGAAAACTTACCGTTGGCTCTAGATTCTAATCTATCACTCCGATTTGCAAACGGATTTCACTGAAGCTGTAACTTTCATCCCAGAACATAGTTTAGGGGCCATTACTTCTTCAACTATAGTCATTTTTCTTTCGACTGCAAACGTAACCAGTTTTTCAATGGTGTAATGGTTTAACATAGAAAACTTACCGTTGGCTCTAGATTCTAATCTATCACTCCGATTTGCAAACGGATTTCACTGAAGCTGTAACTTTCATCCCAGAACATAGTTTAGGGGCCATTACTTCTTCAACTATAGTCATTTTTCTTTCGATTGCAAACGTAACCAGTTTTTCAATGGTGTAATGGTTTAACATAGAAAACTTACCGTTGGCTCTAGATTCTAATCTATCACTCCGATTTGCAAACGGATTTCACTGAAGCTGTAACTTTCATCCCAGAACATAGTTTAGGGGCCATTACTTCTTCAACTATAGTCATTTTTCTTTCGATTGCAAACGTAACCAGTTTTTCAATGGTGTAATGGTTTAACATAGAAAACTTACCGTTGGCTCTAGATTCTAATCTATCACTCCGATTTGCAAACGGATTTCACTGAAGCTGTAACTTTCATCCCAGAACATAGTTTAGGGGCCATTACTTCTTCAACTATAGTCATTTTTCTTTCGATTGCAAACGTAACCAGTTTTTCAATGGTGTAATGGTTTAACATAGAAAACTTACCGTTGGCTCTAGATTCTAATCTATCACTCCGATTTGCAAACGGATTTCACTGAAGCTGTAACTTTCATCCCAGAACATAGTTTAGGGGCCATTACTTCTTCAACTATAGTGATTTTTCTTTCGATTGCAAACGTAACCAGTTTTTCAATGGTGTAATGGTTTAACATAGAAAACTTACCGTTGGCTCTAGATTCTAATCTATCACTCCGATTTGCAAACGGATTTCACTGAAGCTGTAACTTTCATCCCAGAACATAGTTTAGGGGCCATTACTTCTTCAACTATAGTCATTTTTCTTTCAATTGCAAACGTAACCAGTTTTTCAATGGTGTAATGGTTTAACATAGAAAACTTACCGTTGGCTCTAGATTCTAATCTATCACTCCGATTTGCAAACGGATTTCACTGAAGCTGTAACTTTCATCCCAGAACATAGTTTAGGGGCCATTACTTCTTCAACTATAGTCATTTTTCTTTCGATTGCAAACGTAACCAGTTTTTCAATGGTGTAATGGTTTAACATAGAAAACTTACCGTTGGCTCTAGATTCTAATCTATCACTCCGATTTGCAAACGGATTTCACTGAAGCTGTAACTTTCATCCCAGAACATAGTTTAGGGGCCATTACTTCTTCAACTATAGTCATTTTTCTTTCAATTGCAAACGTAACCAGTTTTTCAATGGTGTAATGGTTTAACATAGAAAACTTACCGTTGGCTCTAGATTCTAATCTATCACTCCGATTTGCAAACGGATTTCACTGAAGCTGTAACTTTCATCCCAGAACATAGTTTAGGGGCCATTACTTCTTCAACTATAGTCATTTTTCTTTCGATTGCAAACGTAACCAGTTTTTCAATGGTGTAATGGTTTAACATAGAAAACTTACCGTTGGCTCTAGATTCTAATCTATCACTCCGATTTGCAAACGGATTTCACTGAAGCTGTAACTTTTATCCCAGAACATAGTTTAGGGGCCATTACTTCTTCAACTATAGTCATTTTTCTTTCGATTGCAAACGTAACCAGTTTTTCAATGGTGTAATGGTTTAACATAGAAAACTTACCGTTGGCTCTAGATTCTAACCTATCACTCCGATTTGCAAACGGATTTCCCTGAAGCTGTAACTTTCATCCCAGAAACTAGTTTAGGGGCCATTACTTCTTCAACTATTGTCATTTTTCTTTCGATTGCAAACGTAACCAGTTTTTCAATGGTGTAATGGTTTAACATAGAAAACGTACCGTTGGCTCTAGATTCTAATCTATCACTCCGATTTGCAAACGGATTTCACTGAAGCTGTAACTTTCATCCCAGAACATAGTTTAGGGGCCATTACTTCTTCAACTATAGTCATTTTTCTTTCGATTGCAAACGTAACCAGTTTTTCAATGGTGTAATGGTTTAACATAGAAAACTTACCGTTGGCTCTAGATTCTAATCTATCACTCCGATTTGCAAACGGATTTCACTGAAGCTGTAACTTTCATCCCAGAACATAGTTTAGGGGCCATTACTTCTTCAACTATAGTCATTTTTCTTTCAATTGCAAACGTAACCAGTTTTTCAATGGTGTAATGGTTTAACATAGAAAACTTACCGTTGGCTCTAGATTCTAATCTATCACTCCGATTTGCAAACGGATTTCACTGAAGCTGTAACTTTCATCCCAGAACATAGTTTAGGGGCCATTACTTCTTCAACTATAGTCATTTTTCTTTCGATTGCAAACGTAACCAGTTTTTCAATGGTGTAATGGTTTAACATAGAAAACTTACCATTGGCTCTAGATTCTAGTCTATCACTCCGATTTGCAAACGGATTTCACTGAAGCTGTAACTTTCATCCCAGAACATAGTTTAGGGGCCATTACTTCTACAACTATAGTAATTTTTCTTTCGATTGCAAACGTAACCAGTTTTTCAATGGTGTAATGGTTTAACTTACCGTTGGCTCTAGATTCTAATCTATCACTCCGATTTGCAAACGGATTTCACTGAAGCTGTAACTTTCATCCCAGAACATAGTTTAGGGGCCATTACTTCTTCAACTATAGTCATTTTTCTTTCGATTGCAAACGTAACCAGTTTTTCAATGGTGTAATGGTTAACATAGAAAACTTACCGTTGGCTCTAGATTCTAATCTATCACTCCGATTTGCAAACGGATTTCACTGAAGCTGTAACTTTCATCCCAGAACATAGTTTAGGGGCCATTACTTCTTCAACTATAGTCATTTTTCTTTCGATTGCAAACGTAACCAGTTTTTCAATGGTGTAATGGTTTAACATAGAAAACTTACCGTTGGCTCTAGATTCTAATCTATCACTCCGATTTGCAAACGGATTTCACTGAAGCTGTAACTTTCATCCCAGAACATAGTTTAGGGGCCATTACTTCTTCAACTATAGTCATTTTTCTTTCGATTGCAAACGTAACCAGTTTTTCAATGGTGTAATGGTTTAACATAGAAAACTTACCGTTGGCTCTAGATTCTAATCTATCACTCCGATTTGCAAACGGATTTCACTGAAGCTGTAACTTTCATCCCAGAACATAGTTTAGGGGCCATTACTTCTTCAACTATAGTCATTTTTCTTTCAATTGCAAACGTAACCAGTTTTTCAATGGTGTAATGGTTTAACATAGAAAACTTACCGTTGGCTCTAGATTCTAATCTATCACTCCGATTTGCAAACGGATTTCACTGAAGCTGTAACTTTCATCCCAGAACATAGTTTAGGGGCCATTACTTCTTCAACTATAGTCATTTTTCTTTCGATTGCAAACGTAACCAGTTTTTCAATGGTGTAATGGTTTAACATAGAAAACTTACCGTTGGCTCTAGATTCTAATCTATCACTCCGATTTGCAAACGGATTTCACTGAAGCTGTAACTTTCATCCCAGAACATAGTTTAGGGGCCATTACTTCTTCAACTATAGTCATTTTTCTTTCGATTGCAAACGTAACCAGTTTTTCAATGGTGTAATGGTTTAACATAGAAAACTTACCGTTGGCTCTAGATTCTAATCTATCACTCCGATTTGCAAACGGATTTCACTGAAGCTGTAACTTTCATCCCAGAACATAGTTTAGGGGCCATTACTTCTTCAACTATAGTCATTTTTCTTTCGATTGCAAACGTAACCAGTTTTTCAATGGTGTAATGGTTTAACATAGAAAACTTACCGTTGGCTCTAGATTCTAATCTATCACTCCGATTTGCAAACGGATTTCACTGAAGCTGTAACTTTCATCCCAGAACATAGTTTAGGGGCCATTACTTCTTCAACTATAGTCATTTTTCTTTCGATTGCAAACGTAACCAGTTTTTCAATGGTGTAATGGTTTAACATAGAAAACTTACCGTTGGCTCTAGATTCTAATCTATCACTCCGATTTGCAAACGGATTTCACTGAAGCTGTAACTTTCATCCCAGAACACAGTTTAGGGGCCATTACTTCTTCAACTATAGTCATTTTTCTTTCGATTGCAAACGTAACCAGTTTTTCAATGGTGTAATGGTTTAACATAGAAAACTTACCGTTGGCTCTAGATTCCAATCTATCATTCCGATTTGCAAACGGATTTCACTGAAGCTGTAACTTTCATCCCAGAACATAGTTTAGGGGCCATTACTTCTTCAACTATAGTCATTTTTCTTTCGATTGCAAACGTAACCAGTTTTTCAATGGTGTAATGGTTTAACTTACCGTTGGCTCTAGATTCTAATCTATCACTCCGATTTGCAAACGGATTTCACTGAAGCTGTAACTTTCATCCCAGAACATAGTTTAGGGGCCATTACTTCTTCAACTATAGTCATTTTTCTTTCGATTGCAAACGTAACCAGTTTTTCAATGGTGTAATGGTTTAACATAGAAAACTTACCGTTGGCTCTAGATTCTAATCTATCACTCCGATTTGCAAACGGATTTCACTGAAGCTGTAACTTTCATCCCAGAACATAGTTTAGGGGCCATTACTTCTTCAACTATAGTGATTTTTCTTTCGATTGCAAACGTAACCAGTTTTTCAATGGTGTAATGGTTTAACATAGAAAACTTACCGTTGGCTCTAGATTCTAATCTATCACTCCGATTTGCAAACGAATTTCACTGAAGCTGTAACTTTCATCCCAGAACATAGTTTAGGGGCCATTACTTCTTCAACTATAGTCATTTTTCTTTCGATTGCAAACGTAACCAGTTTTTCAATGGTGTAATGGTTTAACATAGAAAACTTACCGTTGGCTCTAGATTCTAATCTATCACTCCGATTTGCAAACGGATTTCACTGAAGCTGTAACTTTCATCCCAGAACATAGTTTAGGGGCCATTACTTCTTCAACTATAGTCATTTTTCTTTCGATTGCAAACGTAACCAGTTTTTCAATGGTGTAATGGTTTAACTTACCGTTGGCTCTAGATTCTAATCTATCACTCCGATTTGCAAACGGATTTCACTGAAGCTGTAACTTTCATCCCAGAACATAGTTTAGGGGCCATTACTTCTTCAACTATAGTCATTTTTCTTTCGATTGCAAACGTAACCAGTTTTTCAATGGTGTAATGGTTTAACATAGAAAACTTACCGTTGGCTCTAGATTCTAACCTATCACTCCGATTTGCAAACGGATTTCACTGAAGCTGTAACTTTCATCCCAGAAACTGATTTAGGGGCCATTACTTCTTCAACTATAGTCATTTTTCTTTCGATTGCAAACGTAACCAGTTTTTCAATGGTGTAATGGTTTAACATAGAAAACGTAACGTTGGCTCTAGATTCTAATCTATCACTCCGATTTGCAAACGGATTTCACTGAAGCTGTAACTTTCATCCCAGAACATAGTTTAGGGGCCATTACTTCTTCAACTATAGTAATTTTTCTTTCGATTGCAAACGTAACCAGTTTTTCAATGGTGTAATGGTTTAACATAGAAAACTTACCGTTGGCTCTAGATTCTAATCTATCACTCCGATTTGCAAACGGATTTCACTGAAGCTGTAACTTTCATCCCAGAACATAGTTTAGGGGCCATTACTTCTTCAACTATAGTCATTTTTCTTTCGATTGCAAACGTAACCAGTTTTTCAATGGTGTAATGGTTTAACATAGAAAACTTACCGTTGGCTCTAGATTCTAATCTATCACTCCGATTTGCAAACGGATTTCACTGAAGCTGTAACTTTCATCCCAGAACATAGTTTAGGGGCCATTACTTCTTCAACTATAGTCATTTTTCTTTCGATTGCAAACGTAACCAGTTTTTCAATGGTGTAATGGTTTAACATAGAAAACTTACCGTTGGCTCTAGATTCTAATCTATCACTCCGATTTGCAAACGGATTTCACTGAAGCTGTAACTTTCATCCCAGAACATAGTTTAGGGGCCATTACTTCTTCAACTATAGTGATTTTTCTTTCGATTGCAAACGTAACCAGTTTTTCAATGGTGTAATGGTTTAACATAGAAAACGTACCGTTGGCTCTAGATTCTAATCTATCACTCCGATTTGCAAACGGATTTCACTGAAGCTGTAACTTTCATCCCAGAACATAGTTTAGGGGCCATTACTTCTTCAACTATAGTCATTTTTCTTTCGATTGCAAACGTAACCAGTTTTTCAATGGTGTAATGGTTTAACATAGAAAACTTACCGTTGGCTCTAGATTCTAATCTATCACTCCGATTTGCAAACGGATTTCACTGAAGCTGTAACTTTCATCCCAGAACATAGTTTAGGGGCCATTACTTCTTCAACTATAGTCATTTTTCTTTCGATTGCAAACGTAACCAGTTTTTCAATGGTGTAATGGTTTAACATAGAAAACTTACCGTTGGCTCTAGATTCTAATCTATCACTCCGATTTGCAAACGGATTTCACTGAAGCTGTAACTTTCATCCCAGAACATAGTTTAGGGGCCATTACTTCTTCAACTATAGTCATTTTTCTTTCAATTGCAAACGTAACCAGTTTTTCAATGGTGTAATGGTTTAACATAGAAAACTTACCTTTGGCTCTAGATTCTAATCTATCACTCCGATTTGCAAACGGATTTCACTGAAGCTGTAACTTTCATCCCAGAACATAGTTTAGGGGCCATTACTTCTTCAACTATAGTCATTTTTCTTTCGATTGCAAACGTAACCAGTTTTTCAATGGTGTAATGGTTTAACATAGAAAACTTACCGTTGGCTCTAGATTCTAATCTATCACTCCGATTTGCAAACGGATTTCACTGAAGCTGTAACTTTCATCCCAGAACATAGTTTAGGGGCCATTACTTCTTCAACTATAGTCATTTTTCTTTCGATTGCAAACGTAACCAGTTTTTCAATGGTGTAATGGTTTAACATAGAAAACTTACCGTTGGCTCTAGATTCTAACCTATCACTTCGATTTGCAAACGGATTTCACTGAAGCTGTAACTTTCATCCCAGAAACTAGTTTAGGGGCCATTACTTCTTCAACTATAGTCATTTTTCTTTCGATTGCAAACGTAACCAGTTTTTCAATGGTGTAATGGTTTAACATAGAAAACGTACCGTTGGCTCTAGATTCTAATCTATCACTCCGATTTGCAAACGGATTTCACTGAAGCTGTAACTTTCATCCCAGAACATAGTTTAGGGGCCATTACTTCTTCAACTATAGTCATTTTTCTTTCGATTGCAAACGTAACCAGTTTTTCAATGGTGTAATGGTTTAACATAGAAAACTTACCGTTGGCTCTAGATTCTAATCTATCACTCCGATTTGCAAACGGATTTCACTGAAGCTGTAACTTTCATCCCAGAACATAGTTTAGGGGCCATTACTTCTTCAACTATAGTCATTTTTCTTTCAATTGCAAACGTAACCAGTTTTTCAATGGTGTAATGGTTTAACATAGAAAACTTACCGTTGGCTCTAGATTCTAATCTATCACTCCGATTTGCAAACGGATTTCACTGAAGCTGTAACTTTCATCCCAGAACATAGTTTAGGGGCCATTACTTCTTCAACTATAGTGATTTTTCTTTCGATTGCAAACGTAACCAGTTTTTCAATGGTGTAATGGTTTAACATAGAAAACGTACCGTTGGCTCTAGATTCTAATCTATCACTCCGATTTGCAAACGGATTTCACTGAAGCTGTAACTTTCATCCCAGAACATAGTTTAGGGGCCATTACTTCTTCAACTATAGTCATTTTTCTTTCGATTGCAAACGTAACCAGTTTTTCAATGGTGTAATGGTTTAACATAGAAAACTTACCGTTGGCTCTAGATTCTAATCTATCACTCCGATTTGCAAACGGATTTCACTGAAGCTGTAACTTTCATCCCAGAACATAGTTTAGGGGCCATTACTTCTTCAACTATAGTCATTTTTCTTTCGATTGCAAACGTAACCAGTTTTTCAATGGTGTAATGGTTTAACATAGAAAACTTACCGTTGGCTCTAGATTCTAATCTATCACTCCGATTTGCAAACGGATTTCACTGAAGCTGTAACTTTCATCCCAGAACATAGTTTAGGGGCCATTACTTCTTCAACTATAGTCATTTTTCTTTCAATTGCAAACGTAACCAGTTTTTCAATGGTGTAATGGTTTAACATAGAAAACTTACCTTTGGCTCTAGATTCTAATCTATCACTCCGATTTGCAAACGGATTTCACTGAAGCTGTAACTTTCATCCCAGAACATAGTTTAGGGGCCATTACTTCTTCAACTATAGTCATTTTTCTTTCGATTGCAAACGTAACCAGTTTTTCAATGGTGTAATGGTTTAACATAGAAAACTTACCGTTGGCTCTAGATTCTAATCTATCACTCCGATTTGCAAACGGATTTCACTGAAGCTGTAACTTTCATCCCAGAACATAGTTTAGGGGCCATTACTTCTTCAACTATAGTCATTTTTCTTTCGATTGCAAACGTAACCAGTTTTTCAATGGTGTAATGGTTTAACATAGAAAACTTACCGTTGGCTCTAGATTCTAACCTATCACTTCGATTTGCAAACGGATTTCACTGAAGCTGTAACTTTCATCCCAGAAACTAGTTTAGGGGCCATTACTTCTTCAACTATAGTCATTTTTCTTTCGATTGCAAACGTAACCAGTTTTTCAATGGTGTAATGGTTTAACATAGAAAACGTACCGTTGGCTCTAGATTCTAATCTATCACTCCGATTTGCAAACGGATTTCACTGAAGCTGTAACTTTCATCCCAGAACATAGTTTAGGGGCCATTACTTCTTCAACTATAGTCATTTTTCTTTCGATTGCAAACGTAACCAGTTTTTCAATGGTGTAATGGTTTAACATAGAAAACTTACCGTTGGCTCTAGATTCTAATCTATCACTCCGATTTGCAAACGGATTTCACTGAAGCTGTAACTTTCATCCCAGAACATAGTTTAGGGGCCATTACTTCTTCAACTATAGTCATTTTTCTTTCGATTGCAAACGTAACCAGTTTTTCAATGGTGTAATGGTTTAACTTACCGTTGGCTCTAGATTCTAATCTATCACTCCGATTTGCAAACGGATTTCACTGAAGCTGTAACTTTCATCCCAGAACATAGTTTAGGGGCCATTACTTCTTCAACTATAGTCATTTTTCTTTCGATTGCAAACGTAACCAGTTTTTCAATGGTGTAATGGTTAACATAGAAAACTTACAGTTGGCTCTAGATTCTAATCTATCACTCCGATTTGCAAACGGATTTCACTGAAGCTGTAACTTTCATCCCAGAACATAGTTTAGGGGCCATTACTTCTTCAACTATAGTCATTTTTCTTTCGATTGCAAACGTAACCAGTTTTTCAATGGTGTAATGGTTTAACATAGAAAACTTACCGTTGGCTCTAGATTCTAATCTATCACTCTGATTTGCAAACGGATTTCACTGAAGCTGTAACTTTCATCCCAGAACATAGTTTAGGGGCCATTACTTCTTCAACTATAGTCATTTTTCTTTCGATTGCAAACGTAACCAGTTTTTCAATGGTGTAATGGTTTAACATAGAAAACTTACCGTTGGCTCTAGATTCTAATCTATCACTCCGATTTGCAAACGGATTTCACTGAAGCTGTAACTTTCATCCCAGAACATAGTTTAGGGGCCATTACTTCTTCAACTATAGTCATTTTTCTTTCAATTGCAAACGTAACCAGTTTTTCAATGGTGTAATGGTTTAACATAGAAAACTTACCGTTGGCTCTAGATTCTAATCTATCACTCCGATTTGCAAACGGATTTCACTGAAGCTGTAACTTTCATCCCAGAACATAGTTTAGGGGCCATTACTTCTTCAACTATAGTCATTTTTCTTTCGATTGCAAACGTAACCAGTTTTTCAATGGTGTAATGGTTTAACATAGAAAACTTACCGTTGGCTCTAGATTCTAATCTATCACTCCGATTTGCAAACGGATTTCACTGAAGCTGTAACTTTCATCCCAGAACATAGTTTAGGGGCCATTACTTCTTCAACTATAGTCATTTTTCTTTCGATTGCAAACGTAACCAGTTTTTCAATGGTGTAATGGTTTAACATAGAAAACTTACCGTTGGCTCTAGATTCTAATCTATCACTCCGATTTGCAAACGGATTTCACTGAAGCTGTAACTTTCATCCCAGAACATAGTTTAGGGGCCATTACTTCTTCAACTATAGTCATTTTTCTTTCGATTGCAAACGTAACCAGTTTTTCAATGGTGTAATGGTTTAACATAGAAAACTTACCGTTGGCTCTAGATTCTAATCTATCACTCCGATTTGCAAACGGATTTCACTGAAGCTGTAACTTTCATCCCAGAACATAGTTTAGGGGCCATTACTTCTTCAACTATAGTCATTTTTCTTTCGATTGCAAACGTAACCAGTTTTTCAATGGTGTAATGGTTTAACTTACCGTTGGCTCTAGATTCTAATCTATCACTCCGATTTGCAAACGGATTTCACTGAAGCTGTAACTTTCATCCCAGAACATAGTTTAGGGGCCATTACTTCTTCAACTATAGTCATTTTTCTTTCGATTGCAAACGTAACCAGTTTTTCAATGGTGTAATGGTTTAACATAGAAAACTTACCGTTGGCTCTAGATTCTAATCTATCACTCCGATTTGCAAACGGATTTCACTGAAGCTGTAACTTTCATCCCAGAACATAGTTTAGGGGCCATTACTTCTTCAACTATAGTGATTTTTCTTTCGATTGCAAACGTAACCAGTTTTTCAATGGTGTAATGGTTTAACATAGAAAACTTACCGTTGGCTCTAGATTCTAATCTATCACTCCGATTTGCAAACGAATTTCACTGAAGCTGTAACTTTCATCCCAGAACATAGTTTAGGGGCCATTACTTCTTCAACTATAGTCATTTTTCTTTGCGATTGCAAACGTAACCAGTTTTTCAATGGTGTAATGGTTTAACATAGAAAACTTACCGTTGGCTCTAGATTCTAATCTATCACTCCGATTTGCAAACGGATTTCACTGAAGCTGTAACTTTCATCCCAGAACATAGTTTAGGGGCCATTACTTCTTCAACTATAGTCATTTTTCTTTCAATTGCAAACGTAACCAGTTTTTCAATGGTGTAATGGTTTAACATAGAAAACTTACCGTTGGCTCTAGATTCTAATCTATCACTCCGATTTGCAAACGGATTTCACTGAAGCTGTAACTTTCATCCCAGAACATAGTTTAGGGGCCATTACTTCTTCAACTATAGTCATTTTTCTTTCGATTGCAAACGTAACCAGTTTTTCAATGGTGTAATGGTTTAACATAGAAAACTTACCATTGGCTCTAGATTCTAATCTATCACTCCAATTTGCAAACGGATTTCACTGAAGCTGTAACTTTCATCCCAGAACATAGTTTAGGGGCCATTACTTCTACAACTATAGTAATTTTTCTTTCGATTGCAAACGTAACCAGTTTTTCAATGGTGTAATGGTTTAACTTACCGTTGGCTCTAGATTCTAATCTATCACTCCGATTTGCAAACGGATTTCACTGAAGCTGTAACTTTCATCCCAGAACATAGTTTAGGGGCCATTACTTCTTCAACTATAGTCATTTTTCTTTCGATTGCAAACGTAACCAGTTTTTCAATGGTGTAATGGTTAACATAGAAAACTTACAGTTGGCTCTAGATTCTAATCTATCACTCCGATTTGCAAACGGATTTCACTGAAGCTGTAACTTTCATCCCAGAACATAGTTTAGGGGCCATTACTTCTTCAACTATAGTCATTTTTCTTTCGATTGCAAACGTAACCAGTTTTTCAATGGTGTAATGGTTTAACATAGAAAACTTACCGTTGGCTCTAGATTCTAATCTATCACTCCGATTTGCAAACGGATTTCACTGAAGCTGTAACTTTCATCCCAGAACATAGTTTAGGGGCCATTACTTCTTCAACTATAGTCATTTTTCTTTCGATTGCAAACGTAACCAGTTTTTCAATGGTGTAATGGTTTAACATAGAAAACTTACCGTTGGCTCTAGATTCTAATCTATCACTCCGATTTGCAAACGGATTTCACTGAAGCTGTAACTTTCATCCCAGAACATAGTTTAGGGGCCATTACTTCTTCAACTATAGTCATTTTTCTTTCAATTGCAAACGTAACCAGTTTTTCAATGGTGTAATGGTTTAACATAGAAAACTTACCGTTGGCTCTAGATTCTAATCTATCACTCCGATTTGCAAACGGATTTCACTGAAGCTGTAACTTTCATCCCAGAACATAGTTTAGGGGCCATTACTTCTTCAACTATAGTCATTTTTCTTTCGATTGCAAACGTAACCAGTTTTTCAATGGTGTAATGGTTTAACATAGAAAACTTACCGTTGGCTCTAGATTCTAATCTATCACTCCGATTTGCAAACGGATTTCACTGAAGCTGTAACTTTCATCCCAGAACATAGTTTAGGGGCCATTACTTCTTCAACTATAGTCATTTTTCTTTCAATTGCAAACGTAACCAGTTTTTCAATGGTGTAATGGTTTAACATAGAAAACTTACCGTTGGCTCTAGATTCTAATCTATCACTCCGATTTGCAAACGGATTTCACTGAAGCTGTAACTTTCATCCCAGAACATAGTTTAGGGGCCATTACTTCTTCAACTATAGTCATTTTTCTTTCGATTGCAAACGTAACCAGTTTTTCAATAGTGTAATGGTTTAACATAGAAAACTTACCGTTGGCTCTAGATTCTAATCTATCACTCCGATTTGCAAACGGATTTCACTGAAGCTGTAACTTTCATCCCAGAACATAGTTTAGGGGCCATTACTTCTTCAACTATAGTCATTTTTCTTTCGATTGCAAACGTAACCAGTTTTTCAATGGTGTAATGGTTTAACATAGAAAACTTACCGTTGGCTCTAGATTCTAATCTATCACTCCGATTTGCAAACGGATTTCACTGAAGCTGTAACTTTCATCCCAGAACATAGTTTAGGGGCCATTACTTCTTCAACTATAGTCATTTTTCTTTCGATTGCAAACGTAACCAGTTTTTCAATGGTGTAATGGTTTAACTTACCGTTGGCTCTAGATTCTAATCTATCACTCCGATTTGCAAACGGATTTCACTGAAGCTGTAACTTTCATCCCAGAACATAGTTTAGGGGCCATTACTTCTTCAACTATAGTCATTTTTCTTTCGATTGCAAACGTAACCAGTTTTTCAATGGTGTAATGGTTTAACATAGAAAATTTACCGTTGGCTCTAGATTCTAATCTATCACTCCGATTTGCAAACGGATTTCACTGAAGCTGTAACTTTCATCCCAGAACATAGTTTAGGGGCCATTACTTCTTCAACTATAGTGATTTTTCTTTCGATTGCAAACGTAACCAGTTTTTCAATGGTGTAATGGTTTAACATAGAAAACTTACCGTTGGCTCTAGATTCTAATCTATCACTCCGATTTGCAAACGAATTTCACTGAAGCTGTAACTTTCATCCCAGAACATAGTTTAGGGGCCATTACTTCTTCAACTATAGTCATTTTTCTTTCGATTGCAAACGTAACCAGTTTTTCAATGGTGTAATGGTTTAACATAGAAAACTTACCGTTGGCTCTAGATTCTAATCTATCACTCCGATTTGCAAACGGATTTCACTGAAGCTGTAACTTTCATCCCAGAACATAGTTTAGGGGCCATTACTTCTTCAACTATAGTCATTTTTCTTTCGATTGCAAACGTAACCAGTTTTTCAATGGTGTAATGGTTTAACTTACCGTTGGCTCTAGATTCTAATCTATCACTCCGATTTGCAAACGGATTTCACTGAAGCTGTAACTTTCATCCCAGAACATAGTTTAGGGGCCATTACTTCTTCAACTATAGTCATTTTTCTTTCGATTGCAAACGTAACCAGTTTTTCAATGGTGTAATGGTTTAACATAGAAAACTTACCGTTGGCTCTAGATTCTAATCTATCACTCCGATTTGCAAACGGATTTCACTGAAGCTTTAACTTTCATCCCAGAACATAGTTTAGGGGCCATTACTTCTTCAACTATAGTCATTTTTCTTTCAATAGCAAATGTAACCAGTTTTTCAATGGTGTAATGGTTTAACATAGAAAACTTACCGTTGGCTCTAGATTCTAATCTATCACTCCGATTTGCAAACGGATTTCACTGAAGCTGTAACTTTCATCCCAGAACATAGTTTAGGGGCCATTACTTCTTCAACTATAGTCATTTTTCTTTCGATTGCAAACGTAACCAGTTTTTCAATGGTGTAATGGTTTAACATAGAAAACTTACCATTGGCTCTAGATTCTAATCTATCACTCCGATTTGCAAACGGATTTCACTGAAGCTGTAACTTTCATCCCAGAACATAGTTTAGGGGCCATTACTTCTACAACTATAGTAATTTTTCTTTCGATTGCAAACGTAACCAGTTTTTCAATGGTGTAATGGTTTAACATAGAAAACTTACCGTTGGCTCTAGATTCTAATCTATCACTCCGATTTGCAAACGGATTTCACTGAAGCTGTAACTTTCATCCCAGAACATAGTTTAGGGGCCATTACTTCTTCAACTATAGTCATTTTTCTTTCGATTGCAAACGTAACCAGTTTTTCAATGGTGTAATGGTTTAACATAGAAAACTTACCGTTGGCTCTAGATTCTAATCTATCACTCCGATTTGCAAACGGATTTCACTGAAGCTGTAACTTTCATCCCAGAACATAGTTTAGGGGTCATTACTTCTTCAACTATAGTGATTTTTCTTTCGATTGCAAACGTAACCAGTTTTTCAATGGTGTAATGGTTTAACATAGAAGACTTACCGTTGGCTCTAGATTCTAATCTATCACTCCGATTTGCAAACGGATTTCACTGAAGCTGTAACTTTCATCCCAGAACATAGTTTAGGGGCCATTACTTCTTCAACTATAGTCATTTTTCTTTCGATTGCAAACGTAACCAGTTTTTCAATGGTGTAATGGTTTAACATAGAAAACTTACCGTTGGCTCTAGATTCTAATCTATCACTCCGATTTGCAAACGGATTTCACTGAAGCTGTAACTTTCATCCCAGAACATAGTTTAGGGGCCATTACTTCTTCAACTATAGTCATTTTTCTTTCGATTGCAAACGTAACCAGTTTTTCAATGGTGTAATGGTTTAACATAGAAAACTTACCGTTGGCTCTAGATTCTAATCTATCACTCCGATTTGCAAATGGATTTCACTGAAGCTGTAACTTTCATCCCAGAACATAGTTTAGGGGCCATTACTTCTTCAACTATAGTCATTTTTCTTTCGATTGCAAACGTAACCAGTTTTTCAATGGTGTAATGGTTTAACATAGAAAACTTACCGTTGGCTCTAGATTCTAATCTATCACTCCGATTTGCAAACGGATTTCACTGAAGCTGTAACTTTCATCCCAGAACATAGTTTAGGGGCCATTACTTCTTCAACTATAGTCATTTTTCTTTCGATTGCAAACGTAACCAGTTTTTCAATGGTGTAATGGTTTAACATAGAAAACTTACCGTTGGCTCTAGATTCTAATCTATCACTCCGATTTGCAAACGGATTTCACTGAAGTTGTAACTTTCATCCCAGAACATAGTTTAGGGGCCATTACTTCTTCAACTATAGTCATTTTTCTTTCGATTGCAAACGTAACCAGTTTTTCAATGGTGTAATGGTTTAACATAGAAAACTTACCGTTGGCTCTAGATTCTAATCTATCACTCCGATTTGCAAACGGATTTCACTGAAGCTGTAACTTTCATCCCAGAACATAGTTTAGGGGCCATTACTTCTTCAACTATAGTCATTTTTCTTTCGATTGCAAACGTAACCAGTTTTTCAATGGTGTAATGGTTTAACTTACCGTTGGCTCTAGATTCTAATCTATCACTCCGATTTGCAAACGGATTTCACTGAAGCTGTAACTTTCATCCCAGAACATAGTTTAGGGGAAATTACTTCTTCAACTATAGTCATTTTTCTTTCGATTGCAAACGTAACCAGTTTTTCAATGGTGTAATGGTTTAACATAGAAAACTTACCGTTGGCTCTAGATTCTAATCTATCACTCCGATTTGCAAACGGATTTCACTGAAGCTGTAACTTTCATCCCAGAACATAGTTTAGGGGCCATTACTTCTTCAACTATAGTCATTTTTCTTTCGATTGCAAACGTAACCAGTTTTTCAATGGTGTAATGGTTTAACATAGAAAACTTACCGTTGGCTCTAGATTCTAATCTATCACTCCGATTTGCAAACGGATTTCACTGAAGCTGTAACTTTCATCCCAGAACATAGTTTAGGGGCCATTACTTCTTCAACTATAGTGATTTTTCTTTCGATTGCAAACGTAACCAGTTTTTCAATGGTGTAATGGTTTAACATAGAAAACTTACCGTTGGCTCTAGATTCTAATCTATCACTCCGATTTGCAAACGGATTTCACTGAAGCTGTAACTTTCATCCCAGAACATAGTTTAGGGGCCATTACTTCTTCAACTATAGTCATTTTTCTTTCGATTGCAAACGTAACCAGTTTTTCAATGGTGTAATGGTTTAACTTACCGTTGGCTCTAGATTCTAATCTATCACTCCGATTTGCAAACGGATTTCACTGAAGCTGTAACTTTCATCCCAGAACATAGTTTAGGGGCCATTACTTCTTCAACTATAGTCATTTTTCTTTCGATTGCAAACGTAACCAGTTTTTCAATGGTGTAATGGTTTAACATAGAAAACTTACCGTTGGCTCTAGATTCTAATCTATCACTCCGATTTGCAAACGGATTTCACTGAAGCTGTAACTTTCATCCCAGAACATAGTTTAGGGGCCATTACTTCTTCAACTATAGTCATTTTTCTTTCGATTGCAAACGTAACCAGTTTTTCAATGGTGTAATGGTTTAACATAGAAAACTTACCGTTGGCTCTAGATTCTAATCTATCACTCCGATTTGCAAACGGATTTCACTGAAGCTGTAACTTTCATCCCAGAACATAGTTTAGGGGCCATTACTTCTTCAACTATAGTCATTTTTCTTTCGATTGCAAACGTAACCAGTTTTTCAATGGTGTAATGGTTTAACATAAAAAACTTACCGTTGGCTCTAGATTCTAATCTATCACTCCGATTTGCAAACGGATTTCACTGAAGCTGTAACTTTCATCCCAGAACATAGTTTAGGGGCCATTACTTCTTCAACTATAGTCATTTTTCTTTCGATTGTAAACGTAACCAGTTTTTCAATGGTGTAATGGTTTAACATAGAAAACTTACCGTTGGCTCTAGATTCTAATCTATCACTCCGATTTGGAAACGGATTTCACTGAAGCTGTAACTTTCATCCCAGAACATAGTTTAGGGGCCATTACTTCTTCAACTATAGTCATTTTTCTTTCGATTGCAAACGTAACCAGTTTTTCAATGGTGTAATGGTTTAACATAGAAAACTTACCGTTGGCTCTAGATTCTAATCTATCACTCCGATTTGCAAACGGATTTCACTGAAGCTGTAACTTTCATCCCAGAACATAGTTTAGGGGCCATTACTTCTTCAACTATAGTGATTTTTCTTTCGATTGCAAACGTAACCAGTTTTTCAATGGTGTAATGGTTTAACATAGAAAACTTACCGTTGGCTCTAGATTCTAATCTATCACTCCGATTTGCAAACGGATTTCACTGAAGCTGTAACTTTCATCCCAGAACATAGTTTAGGGGCCATTACTTCTTCAACTATAGTCATTTTTCTTTCGATTGCAAACGTAACCAGTTTTTCAATGGTGTAATGGTTTAACATAGAAAACTTACCGTTGGCTCTAGATTCTAATCTATCACTCCGATTTGCAAACGGATTTCACTGAAGCTGTAACTTTCATCCCAGAACATAGTTTAGGGGCCATTACTTCTTCAACTATAGTCATTTTTCTTTCGATTGCAAACGTAACCAGTTTTTCAATGGTGTAATGGTTTAACATAGAAAACTTACCGTTGGCTCTAGATTCTAATCTATCACTCCGATTTGCAAAAGGATTTCACTGAAGCTGTAACTTTCATCCCAGAACATAGTTTAGGGGCCATTACTTCTTCAACTATAGTCATTTTTCTTTCGATTGCAAACGTAACCAGTTTTTCAATGGTGTAATGGTTTAACATAGAAAACTTACCGTTGGCTCTAGATTCTAATCTATCACTCCGATTTGCAAACGGATTTCACTGAAGCTGTAACTTTCATCCCAGAACATAGTTTAGGGGCCATTACTTCTTCAACTATAGTCATTTTTCTTTCGATTGCAAACGTAACCAGTTTTTCAATGGTGTAATGGTTTAACATAGAAAACTTACCGTTGGCTCTAGATTCTAATCTATCACTCCGATTTGCAAACGGATTTCACTGAAGCTGTAACTTTCATCCCAGAACATAGTTTAGGGGCCATTACTTCTTCAACTATAGTGATTTTTCTTTCGATTGCAAACGTAACCAGTTTTTCAATGGTGTAATGGTTTAACATAGAAAACTTACCGTTGGCTCTAGATTCTAATCTATCACTCCGATTTGCAAACGGATTTCACTGAAGCTGTAACTTTCATCCCAGAACATAGTTTAGGGGCCATTACTTCTTCAACTATAGTCATTTTTCTTTCGATTGCAAACGTAACCAGTTTTTCAATGGTGTAATGGTTTAACTTACCGTTGGCTCTAGATTCTAATCTATCACTCCGATTTGCAAACGGATTTCACTGAAGCTGTAACTTTCATCCCAGAACATAGTTTAGGGGCCATTACTTCTTCAACCATAGTCATTTTTCTTTCGATTGCAAACGTAACCAGTTTTTCAATGGTGTAATGGTTTAACATAGAAAACTTACCGTTGGCTCTAGATTCTAATCTATCACTCCGATTTGCAAACGGATTTCACTGAAGCTGTAACTTTCATCCCAGAACATAGTTTAGGGGCCATTACTTCTTCAACTATAGTCATTTTTCTTTCGATTGCAAACGTAACCAGTTTTTCAATGGTGTAATGGTTTAACATAGAAAACTTACCGTTGGCTCTAGATTCTAATCTATCACTCCGATTTGCAAACGGATTTCACTGAAGCTGTAACTTTCATCCCAGAACATAGTTTAGGGGCCATTACTTCTTCAACTATAGTCATTTTTCTTTCGATTGCAAACGTAACCAGTTTTTCAATGGTGTAATGGTTTAACATAGAAAACTTACCGTTGGCTCTAGATTCTAATCTATCACTCCGATTTGCAAACGGATTTCACTGAAGCTGTAACTTTCATCCCAGAACATAGTTTAGGGGCCATTACTTCTTCAACTATAGTCATTTTTCTTTCGATTGCAAACGTAACCAGTTTTTCAATGGTGTAATGGTTTAACATAGAAAACTTACCGTTGGCTCTAGATTCTAATCTATCACTCCGATTTGCAAACGGATTTCACTGAAGCTGTAACTTTCATCCCAGAACATAGTTTAGGGGCCATTACTTCTTCAACTATAGTCATTTTTCTTTCGATTGCAAACGTAACCAGTTTTTCAATGGTGTAATGGTTTAACTTACCGTTGGCTCTAGATTCTAATCTATCACTCCGATTTGCAAACGGATTTCACTGAAGCTGTAACTTTCATCCCAGAACATAGTTTAGGGGCCATTACTTCTTCAACTATAGTCATTTTTCTTTCGATTGCAAACGTAACCAGTTTTTCAATGGTGTAATGGTTTAACATAGAAAACTTACCGTTGGCTCTAGATTCTAATCTATCACTCCGATTTGCAAACGGATTTCACTGAAGCTGTAACTTTCATCCCAGAACATAGTTTAGGGGCCATTACTTCTTCAACTATAGTCATTTTTCTTTCGATTGCAAACGTAACCAGTTTTTCAATGGTGTAATGGTTTAACTTACCGTTGGCTCTAGATTCTAATCTATCACTCCGATTTGCAAACGGATTTCACTGAAGCTGTAACTTTCATCCCAGAACATAGTTTAGGGGCCATTACTTCTTCAACTATAGTCATTTTTCTTTCGATTGCAAACGTAACCAGTTTTTCAATGGTGTAATGGTTTAACATAGAAAACTTACCGTTGGCTCTAGATTCTAATCTATCACTCCGATTTGCAAACGGATTTCACTGAAGCTGTAACTTTCATCCCAGAACATAGTTTAGGGGCCATTACTTCTTCAACTATAGTCATTTTTCTTTCGATTGCAAACGTAACCAGTTTTTCAATGGTGTAATGGTTTAACATAGAAAACTTACCGTTGGCTCTAGATTCTAATCTATCACTCCGATTTGCAAACGGATTTCACTGAAGCTGTAACTTTCATCCCAGAACATAGTTTAGGGGCCATTACTTCTTCAACTATAGTCATTTTTCTTTCGATTGCAAACGTAACCAGTTTTTCAATGGTGTAATGGTTTAACATAGAAAACTTACCGTTGGCTCTAGATTCTAATCTATCACTCCGATTTGCAAATGGATTTCACTGAAGCTGTAACTTTCATCCCAGAACATAGTTTAGGGGCCATTACTTCTTCAACTATAGTCATTTTTCTTTCGATTGCAAACGTAACCAGTTTTTCAATGGTGTAATGGTTTAACATAGAAAACTTACCGTTGGCTCTAGATTCTAATCTATCACTCCGATTTGCAAACGGATTTCACTGAAGCTGTAACTTTCATCCCAGAACATAGTTTAGGGGCCATTACTTCTTCAACTATAGTCATTTTTCTTTCGATTGCAAACGTAACCAGTTTTTCAATGGTGTAATGGTTTAACATAGAAAACTTACCGTTGGCTCTAGATTCTAATCTATCACTCCGATTTGCAAACGGATTTCACTGAAGCTGTAACTTTCATCCCAGAACATAGTTTAGGGGCCATTACTTCTTCAACTATAGTCATTTTTCTTTCGATTGCAAACGTAACCAGTTTTTCAATGGTGTAATGGTTTAACTTACCGTTGGCTCTAGATTCTAATCTATCACTCCGATTTGCAAACGGATTTCACTGAAGCTGTAACTTTCATCCCAGAACATAGTTTAGGGGCCATTACTTCTTCAACTATAGTCATTTTTCTTTCGATTGCAAACGTAACCAGTTTTTCAATGGTGTAATGGTTTAACATAGAAAACTTACCGTTGGCTCTACATTCTAATCTATCACTCCGATTTGCAAACGGATTTCACTGAAGCTGTAACTTTCATCCCAGAACATAGTTTAGGGGCCATTACTTCTTCAACTATAGTCATTTTTCTTTCGATTGCAAACGTAACCAGTTTTTCAATGGTGTAATGGTTTAACTTACCGTTGGCTCTAGATTCTAATCTATCACTCCGATTTGCAAACGGATTTCACTGAAGCTGTAACTTTCATCCCAGAACATAGTTTAGGGGCCATTACTTCTTCAACTATAGTGATTTTTCTTTCGATTGCAAACGTAACCAGTTTTTCAATGGTGTAATGGTTTAACATAGAAAACTTACCGTTGGCTCTAGATTCTAATCTATCACTCCGATTTGCAAACGAATTTCACTGAAGCTGTAACGTTCATCCCAGAACATAGTTTAGGGGCCATTACTTCTTCAACTATAGTCATTTTTCTTTCGATTGCAAACGTAACCAGTTTTTCAATGGTGTAATGGTTTAACTTACCGTTGGCTCTAGATTCTAATCTATCACTCCGATTTGCAAACGGATTTCACTGAAGCTGTAACTTTCATCCCAGAACATAGTTTAGGGGCCATTACTTCTTCAACTATAGTCATTTTTCTTTCAATTGCAAACGTAACCAGTTTTTCAATGGTGTAATGGTTTAACATAGAAAACTTACCGTTGGCTCTAGATTCTAATCTATCACTCCGATTTGCAAACGGATTTCACTGAAGCTGTAACTTTCATCCCAGAACATAGTTTAGGGGCCATTACTTCTTCAACTATAGTCATTTTTCTTTCGATTGCAAACGTAACCAGTTTTTCAATGGTGTAATGGTTTAACATAGAAAACTTACCATTGGCTCTAGATTCTAATCTATCACTCCGATTTGCAAACGGATTTCACTGAAGCTGTAACTTTCATCCCAGAACATAGTTTAGGGGCCATTACTTCTTCAACTATAGTCATTTTTCTTTCGATTGCAAACGTAACCAGTTTTTCAATGGTGTAATGGTTTAACATAGAAAACTTACCGTTGGCTCTAGATTCTAATCTATCACTCCGATTTGCAAACGGATTTCACTGAAGCTGTAACTTTCATCCCAGAACATAGTTTAGGGGCCATTACTTCTTCAACTATAGTCATTTTTCTTTCGATTGCAAACGTAACCAGTTTTTCAATGGTGTAATGGTTTAACTTACCGTTGGCTCTAGATTCTAATCTATCACTCCGATTTGCAAACGGATTTCACTGAAGCTGTAACTTTCATCCCAGAACATAGTTTAGGGGCCATTAATTCTTCAACTATAGTCATTTTTCTTTCGATTGCAAACGTAACCAGTTTTTCAATGGTGTAATGTTTTAACATAGAAAACTTACCGTTGGCTCTAGATTCTAATCTATCACTCCGATTTGCAAACGGATTTCACTGAAGCTGTAACTTTCATCCCAGAACATAGTTTAGGGGCCATTACTTCTTCAACTATAGTGATTTTTCTTTCGATTGCAAACGTAACCAGTTTTTCAATGGTGTAATGGTTTAACATAGAAAACTTACCGTTGGCTCTAGATTCTAATCTATCACTCCGATTTGCAAACGAATTTCACTGAAGCTGTAACTTTCATCCCAGAACATAGTTTAGGGGCCATTACTTCTTCAACTATAGTCATTTTTCTTTCGATTGCAAACGTAACCAGTTTTTCAATGGTGTAATGGTTTAACATAGAAAACTTACCGTTGGCTCTAGATTCTAATCTATCACTCCGATTTGCAAACGGATTTCACTGAAGCTGTAACTTTCATCCCAGAACATAGTTTAGGGGCCATTACTTCTTCAACTATAGTCATTTTTCTTTCGATTGCAAACGTAACCAGTTTTTCAATGGTGTAATGGTTTAACATAGAAAACTTACCGTTGGCTCTAGATTCTAATCTATCACTCCGATTTGCAAACGGATTTCACTGAAGCTGTAACTTTCATCCCAGAACATAGTTTAGGGGTCATTACTTCTTCAACTATAGTGATTTTTCTTTCGATTGCAAACGTAACCAGTTTTTCAATGGTGTAATGGTTTAACATAGAAGACTTACCGTTGGCTCTAGATTCTAATCTATCACTCCGATTTGCAAACGGATTTCACTGAAGCTGTAACTTTCATCCCAGAACATAGTTTAGGGGCCATTACTTCTTCAACTATAGTCATTTTTCTTTCGATTGCAAACGTAACCAGTTTTTCAATGGTGTAATGGTTTAACATAGAAAACTTACCGTTGGCTCTAGATTCTAATCTATCACTCCGATTTGCAAACGGATTTCACTGAAGCTGTAACTTTCATCCCAGAACATAGTTTAGGGGCCATTACTTCTTCAACTATAGTCATTTTTCTTTCGATTGCAAACGTAACCAGTTTTTCAATGGTGTAATGGTTTAACATAGAAAACTTACCGTTGACTCTAGATTCTAATCTATCACTCCGATTTGCAAACGGATTTCACTGAAGCTGTAACTTTCATCCCAGAACATAGTTTAGGGGCCATTACTTCTTCAACTATAGTCATTTTTCTTTCGATTGCAAACGTAACCAGTTTTTCAATGGTGTAATGGTTTAACATAGAAAACTTACCGTTGGCTCTAGATTCTAATCTATCACTCCGATTTGCAAACGGATTTCACTGAAGCTGTAACTTTCATCCCAGAACATAGTTTAGGGGCCATTACTTCTTCAACTATAGTCATTTTTCTTTCGATTGCAAACGTAACCAGTTTTTCAATGGTGTAATGGTTTAACATAGAAAACTTACCGTTGGCTCTAGATTCTAATCTATCACTCCGATTTGCAAACGGATTTCACTGAAGCTGTAACTTTCATCCCAGAACATAGTTTAGGGGCCATTACTTCTTCAACTATAGTCATTTTTCTTTCGATTGCAAACGTAACCAGTTTTTCAATGGTGTAATGGTTTAACATAGAAAACTTACCGTTGGCTCTAGATTCTAATCTATCACTCCGATTTGCAAACGGATTTCACTGAAGCTGTAACTTTCATCCCAGAACATAGTTTAGGGGCCATTACTTCTTCAACTATAGTCATTTTTCTTTCGATTGCAAACGTAACCAGTTTTTCAATGGTGTAATGGTTTAACTTACCGTTGGCTCTAGATTCTAATCTATCACTCCGATTTGCAAACGGATTTCACTGAAGCTGTAACTTTCATCCCAGAACATAGTTTAGGGGAAATTACTTCTTCAACTATAGTCATTTTTCTTTCGTTCCAAGGGTGTTTATTGAGATATATAACAATTAACAATCGAGCCAAAGTGTCAAAAATTCCCCACATGTGGGGAGTATCACATGTAACAGATAAGCATAATCACATATAACATATGATCGGCAAAGAAAAACATACAAATTTAGATAACGGTATTCAAAACATTGCCGACCCACCTTAGCTCTAATGGAAATTGAGTTTAGGGGGGGAAAGGAATCAGGAAAGGATAGGGACCAAGGAAGGGAAAAGGTGAGGGATGAAAGGATGGACCATGGGTGGGATTACCACATCATACCAATGGTACAGCCAGTGGAGTGAGAGAGGAGAGTCTAGGGCAAGGAGGAGGGGAAGGGGAGAGGGAAAAGATAGGTCATAGAGGGTGAGGCGCGTAGCCACCCAGCCATCTATATGAATTGTAGATATGTTCCGAGTAGCGTGTAAACAATGTAAAATATAAGTGTCTTGAGTGTTCTGCTGTCAAAGATAACGTGCAGGTCGTTACCCATTATAATATGTAGGGAGAGCCCCAGGGAACAAAATTACTTTAAAAGGAATGGAGGACATAAGAAAGGCCAGCATTGTCTTGCCACTCGATCCACGGGTCCCATACTTTAAAGAAGATTTCTAGCGTATCAAAAATTTTAGCTCTGACATGCTCAGAAGTCATGGTATTGTTTAGGCTACGAAATACTTCATCCACAGACAGTGCATTGGTTTTCCATTTGGAAGCCAAGTGTCTCCTTGCCTGTGAGAGTGCAAACTGTATCAATTTATGTGTGGCAAATTTTAATGCCTGGGGGCGATTACCTAGTAGGATCACAGAAGGGTCCATATCAGTTTGTATATTAGTAATTAATTTAATTTTATTCCATATCCCCGCCCAATATAGTTGTGCCTTGGGACATGCCCACCAAATATGCCAAAGGGTCCCAACCTGGCCACATTTCCGGAAACAGTCAGCGGAACACGAAGAATTAAAGAGATGGAGTTTGGCAGGAGTAAGGTGTATTCGGTGTAGTAGCTTAAACGATGTTTCAATAGATGAATAGAAAAGGGAGCCCCTGGTCAATGATGTGCAACAATGGGCCCATTTATTTTCGGAGATCTCCATCCCGCTGTCTGTCTCCCAGTCAATCTGAGCTTTGAGCTTACCATCTAACGTGGGATAAGAAAGGATTGCATACAATTCTGATATAAATCCCTTATCCATGGGCCCATTCTTGCACCTAACCTCAAAGGGGCAGTAGGTAAGGATCTCCCCCTTGGGGTCCAAAGTGGACAGGAATTTAAATATTAAATCCAACCTCCCCAATTCTTCCACGGGGACATTATGGTTCTTAATGAATTGGGCGGGGGTGGAGATCTTAAAGGAATACAAGAATTTTCCTACTGTCGTAAGTCCCTTATTAAACCACCATCTGAAATGATTCACAGATTGACCTGGTGAAAAGTCTGGGTTTCGAAAAACGTGCGTCATACAGGAAGGTGCAGACTGCAGACGCATGACAAATCTAATTTTAGACCACAAGCTAAACGAATGGGCTGAAACCGGGGAAACTTTCTTGATTCTGGCTATAGGGATCTTCTTGGCCCACATCAGTCCTGACAGGGATAAGGGGGACAGTAGCAATGATTCTAATTCCACCCATAGTGGGGCTATCAAGGGGTTGGCGTTAACACAGGCTAACTGGACAATCTGAGCAGCTTTATAGTAATTATATAAAATTGGGGCATTAAGTCCTCCGAGATCTCTGGGCCTGGCTAGCGTAAGGTATTTAATTCTGGCCTTTCGCTTCCTCCATATAAATTTTTGAATCAGGGCCTGTAAATGTTGAACTGGGCCTTTCGTTATGGATATAGGAAGAGATCTAAATAGATACAATAGTCTAGGTAAGAGCGTCATCCTGACGGCTGATATCCGCCCGAGCATAGATAGGGGATAGTCCTCCCATCTCTCTAGATCTTGTATCAACTTAGAATACATGGGGGGATAATTTAATTTATAAAGATTAGAGGGATCCACGGCAAGCTTGATACCCAGATACTGAATATATTGAGGTTGATATTGTAAGCCATGTCGACTCGCCAGAAGTGCCGCAGCTTTCTGGTCCATTCCCAAAACCATAATTTCTGATTTTTCCAAGTTTAGGCGAAACCCTGAGAAAGGTGAAAAATTATCAATTTCCTCTAGCAATTTTGGGATCGATTCTTGAGGTGAAGTAAGGGTCAGGAGAATGTCATCGGCAAACAATGACAATTTATACTCCTTGGACCCTACCCTGACGCCCTTAATTTCAGGATTCCGACGAATTTTCTCTGCCAGGGGTTCCATTATGAGTGCAAATATCCCCGGTGATAGGGGGCAACCCTGGCGTGTACCTCGCTGAATTGGAAATGAACATCTGTTATTAGAGGGCATTTTCAAAGTGGCGGTGGGGTGAGAATATAATGCCGAAATGGCTTTCAAGTAATTACCTTGTATCCCGTACTTCTGAAGGACCGCCTCCATGTATGGCCATCGTATCAGGTCAAATGCCTTTTCCATATCTAAGGCCAAGGTGGCCACACATGTGGCGGTGCGCTTGCAATAATGCTGAAGAGTAACTATCTTCCTGATGTTATCGGGAGCTTGTCTCTTTGGTACAAAACCGACCTGATCTCTGTGGATCAGAGCCGGTAAAATCATATTAAGCCTCTCCGCTAGGATTGCTGTGAATATTTTGTAGTCGACCCCCAAAAGAGATATGGGTCGATAGTTTTTGGGGAGTAGTGAATCTCTTTGGGGTTTAGGGATCATCACCACTGATGAGGACAAGAAATCTGAGGGGGGCATGTTTCCCTTCATTAAGTGATTGAAAAAATTTTGAAGGTGGGGGGATAGAAGGGCCTCATATTTTTTATTATATACTGGTGAAAATCCGTCAGGTCCCGGGGCTTTCGACCTTTTGAGTTTCTTAATCGCCAAGTGAATTTCCTCCTGGGTTACGTCTGCATTAAGCATCTTAACTGTGTCCGTGGTCAGGGTTTTCTTGATAGTAGCATCTAAAAAGTCTTGTCTCCTCTGGGTGTATCTATTGGGGTCTTTGTCACTATATAGTGTTTTATAATAGTTAGA
The DNA here is from genome assembly GCF_040937935.1 of Hyperolius riggenbachi. Taxonomy (NCBI): domain Eukaryota; kingdom Metazoa; phylum Chordata; class Amphibia; order Anura; family Hyperoliidae; genus Hyperolius; species Hyperolius riggenbachi. Next base: position 70,383 of record NW_027152543.1, read on the forward strand.
GAATATTTCGTAAATTTTATCGGGATTCGAGGTGACGTTGCCATCCTTGTCTCTAATTTTTAGGATGCGGTTAATGGTCTGTTGAGCTCTTAATTTAGCCGCTAGCCATCTTTTGGGCTTATTTATCTGGTCGTAGGAAGCCGCTGCGGCCCATCTAAGGGCCTTCTCAGCTTCCGAGTTAAGAATTGCATCGGCCTGCAATTGTAAATCCTGAATCTGTTTTAAGAGGTATCTTGATGGCTGCAGCATGTTAGCTAGATGAAGTTTTTGTAGTTTAAATTCTATATCTGATATAATTCTCCCTCTATCTCTCTTGAACCGTGAGGCAGCCTGAATCAAGTCGCCCCTCACCACCGACTTGTGTGCAAGCCAGACCGTAGCCGGGGACGTTTCTCCGTTATCATTTATATGGAAGTATTCGGAAATTTTGGTCTCAATTCTGCTGTTAATGTCTGAATTATAAAGAAGGGCCTCATTCAAACGCCAAGGAGCTCTAGGTGTTTTGGGGGTCAGAGTGGTTAGCGCTATGAGGAGGGGGTCATGGTCTGACCACGGACACAGCAAGTTCCTAGCGTAAATCAAGGAGGAAAGACTGGTAGTTGAAATAAGCACGAAATCGATCCTAGAATAGGAATTATGAGGAGCCGACATATACGTATAACCCCTTTGTGTGCCATTACTCTCCCTCCAGGAATCCACCAATGAATGAAGTTTAAGAATCTTTTCAAAAAGCAATTTGGACTTCTTGGCCTCTGATGGCCTCTGTGGGTGCGTCCTGTCCAACGTATTATTTGGCGTAATATTAAAGTCCCCCGCCCAGACCAAGGTATCATACTTCAGTGTTAGAAGGATATCAGATACCCTAGAGATGACTTCCGTGGCCTGTTCAGGGGGAGCATAAATATTAGTAATACAGAGTATTTTGCTCTGAAATTGTCCAAGGAGGATGCAGTACGTGCCCTCAGAGTCGATGAGGCTGGAGTGCACTTCAAAAGGGAAGGAATTTGCTAAGAGGGTAACCACTCCTCTCTTCTTTTTGTAATAATTAGAGCAGTACACTCTTTTATAATTATGATGGAAAAATTTGGGATATGATTTATCGGTGAAGTGGGACTCCTGGAGGCAGATAATATCCGGGGAGGATCGGACCAGTTCAGTCAACGCCTTTTTCCGTTTTGGGGGGGAATTCAGGCCTCTTACATTATGGGTAACTATGTTACACGGTTTATTACTCATGGCGGGAGAAAGGGAAAGACTCTAGTAAAATGTTGAGTAACAAAAAGGACAGCTGAACATGACTGGCTTAGACACTGGTCCACTCTGAACATAGTAAAAATGGTGTTAGTGTAGGGGCACACCACACCCCATACATCTTCCAGACCCATCGGGGAGGGGACAGCACAAGCGTGCAACAATGGTGGTTGAGGTCGGGCCCGCGCAAAAAGCGCACGCCTAACTCCAAGCGCCATCTAGCAAGGGGGGAACAACAACAGTGTATCACACCAGACTGCAAAACTGGCTATTAACACATAAGTCATATAGAACCACACGAATCCAGGCATTACAAGCTTATGAAATAGTATTACCTGAGAGAAGCATAACGAATATCAAACCTATTGTTATATATAAAAAACAAAACTGGCGTCTTTCTAAAATGCAGACTTTACAATAAACGTGAAGCGTCCAATGCGCTATTATGAGAAGTTGTATTCCAGATAGGGTCTCTCTGTGCCGCTGTTCACGGGTCAAGAACCTTGAGGTATCATTATTTCTACAGGGATCACTGAACCTCTATCGGGATCTATGAAGTATTGTGGCCCCTGCATCAGCCCACATCATAAAGGGGCTATGCAGACAAGGTATGTCGGGTCTACTTCAATCTGATCAGCCGAGTCCAAGCCTGGGAAAACTCAGTCAACTCTTAAAACAAATAGCCGATGTCTTCACGCCAGCCACATCATAAAGGGCAGTGGCATTAACAAGGGCCCAAACAATCAGAGGGCCTATAGAAGAATAGCATATGATGATGTGCCACCCGCATCATAAAGGGGATTAACACAACTGAGACCACAAAGATTTGTTGTAGTCCAGACAAACTATCCTCGGTAGGAAGTTCAATCATGGCCTCCGGCCGCACCCATGTCCAGTTGTCTTGGACGAAAGGAGGAGCCTCTAGCCGTATTCCACATCCTGTGTGGTTTCCCTGAACGTTGAGCCTTAGGAGGCTGTTGGGACGGCGTTGGGATAGTAAAAGGTATGGACGCCTCGTTAAGGGCCTGAGCTGCTTCCTCAGGGCGCTTGCAGATGTATGTTTTACTGTTGATCTTAAATGTCAACATAAAAGGAAAGCCCCATCGGTACCTAATGGACTTCTGTTGGAGGGCCAAGGTATAGGGCCTCATTTCTCGCCTCCTGGCGATGGTAGCTGGTGCAAGGTCCGCATAGAGCTGGACTGAAGTCGGAACACCTGGGAGTGACGTGAGGTCCCTGGCAGCCAGTAGAAGTTTGTCTCTCACGTCTTCCGAAGCCAATTTGGCGATAACATCTCGCGGAAGTTCTGGGTTCCTTGGCTTGGTTAATGCCCGGTGAATACGGACCACTCTCAAAGTAGATGGATCAACATGGGAGAGGAGAGTGCCAAAGAGGTTATTAGCCACTGCTTCCAGGTCCTCGAAGGACTCAGGGAGACCACGGATCCTCACGTTTGCCCGTCTGCTTCGATTTTCCAGGTCCTCCAATTTCGCTTTGTGTGCGTCTAACCTGTCATCATGCTCCTCCAATTGTTTCCTGTCTTGATTAACGGCGTTAATTATATCATCACTTTGCTTTTCCAGGACGTCCACTCTTTGTCCGATGTCTTGGATTTGCTGAGACAGTTCGTCCACCGCTTCGCGTAATTCCTCTTTGAAAATACGCCTCATAGTACGCATCAGGTCCTCTGCTGACATGCCCTGTAATTGTGGTGCTTGACGCGTATCCTCCTCTGCGCCACGCGTATTTTGATGCGTACGTTCTTGCTGGGTTTGTACGCGTTCGGATGTCCAATGCGTATTTTGTTGCGTACGTCTAGGTGGGGTTTGATGCGCATGGCCATGCATATCTTCCGCATAGTATTGCGTACTGCCATGTGTGGGATGCGTAATTTGATGCGTATCTTCCGCCATACGCTGGAGCGGGGCATGCGTATTTTCATGCGTATTTTCCACCATTGACTTGTATGGGGCATGCGTATTTTCATGCGTACTATGCATATTTTCATGCGTATTTTCCGCCATTGACTTGTATTGGACATGCGTATTTTCATGCGTACTATGCGTAGCGGCATGCGTAATTAGCGGTGGCGGTTGTGACGCACCTAGTGTGGAATTAGGTGATCTAGGAGACTGACCTGGCGGTAGTCCTTGCGAGGGTCCCGGGTACTGATCCTCCATATAAGCTGGGTCATCCGTGGGAGGCAGGGATGCTGCAGGGAGAAGCTGGGCTGTGTTTTCAAGCAAGGCCCTGTCGGCCATCTTGGAAAAATTTCTCCTGAAACGAAGTGGAGAAAGCAGGGGTCTTGCGGATTTGCGGCTTCTCAAAGGGTACTGCTGAGGACTCCTGTGCATTCCTGAGACCTTTAGCTTCTATTCGAGGTATCACTCGTCCGGATCCGTGGGGTATATCAAGTGCAGTCTGGATGTGAAGCAGGAGCTCACTGAAGGCACATCTTCTCCAGTAAGCACCTCACTAGCGCCCCCGTCATTTTTCTTTCGATTGCAAACGTAACCAGTTTTTCAATGGTGTAATGGTTTAACACAGAAAACTTACCGTTGGCTCTAGATTCTAATCTATCACTCCGATTTGCAAACGGATTTCACTGAAGCTGTAACTTTCATCCCAGAACATAGTTTAGGGGCCATTACTTCTTCAACTATAGTCATTTTTCTTTCGATTGCAAACGTAACCAGTTTTTCAATGGTGTAATGGTTTAACATAGAAAACTTACCGTTGGCTCTAGATTCTAATCTATCACTCCGATTTGCAAACGGATTTCACTGAAGCTGTAACTTTCATCCCAGAACATAGTTTAGGGGCCATTACTTCTTCAACTATAGTCATTTTTCTTTCGATTGCAAACGTAACCAGTTTTTCAATGGTGTAATGGTTTAACATAGAAAACGTACCGTTGGCTCTAG
>NW_027152544.1:2500-60000 GCF_040937935.1 Hyperolius riggenbachi
CTGCGGTGTCCCCCGGTTCCTGTCTGCCTCCCCCGCCCCCCCTCGCACGTCCAATTTTGTCTCCCAGTGATTTCATCTCTGCCCCGGACTGGAGTGTAATGCTACAACAGTCCTACCTAAGCAGATCTTACGAACAGCTGGTGGATGTATCTGCTCGCTGCCGCTGATGACTTTCTGATGCACCAATCACGCTGGGGGCGCTGCTCCAGAACTGCCAATCACCGCTGCTCATGTCTCTGCTCCGTCTGCTAATTGGACGCGATGGTCTCGGAGGCGGGAGCATTGGGTCCAATTAGCAGACGGAGCAGAGACATGAGCAGCGGTGATTGGCAATTCTGGAGCAGCGCCCCCAGCGTGATTGGTGCATCAGAAAGTCTTCAGCGGCAGCGAGCAGATACATCCACCAGCTGTTCGTAAGATCTGCTTAGGTAGGACTGTTGTAGCATTACACTCCAGTCCGGGGCAGAGATGAAATCACTGGGAGACAAAATTGGACGTGTGAGGGGGGGCGGGGGAGGCAGAAGACAGGAACCGGGGGACACCGCAGGACATGAGGGGCGGGGGTCAGACCAACGATAAATAGCGTTTTAAATAAAGTTACTGCATATCCTTAAAACTATAAATACCGTTTTAAAAGATTTATCACTGTGCGCCATTTTTTCCCCACGCCATATTTTCCTGACCCGCATTATAATAGTCATCCCTTCCTCTAAATGTTTATGGCATATGTGTGATTAAAATAATAATGGCCCACAAAATACTATGTCTTGCAGATATTCCCAAACTGGATTCCACAGTCCATTTTTAAGAACATAAAGTCTATTATGATTTCTTTCATCTGGTCAGGCTTGCCACTACGTATTTATCTGTCGACGCTCCGCCTTCCTACATGTTTAGGAGGACTTGCAGTCCCAACATTTTTTATATATCACTTAGCTGCACAGATGGTTCCTATTCAGAGCTGGCTGGGTGGCGACAGAACGGACTACAGCCTAGAGACAGAAGCAGACATAGCAGGTTCTTATGAAGCCCTCTGTGGAGTGATAAATAGATATGGGGTTTCTAGTGGATCTGAGGGCACAAAGCTCATTTATAACACCATTAGAGTATACAAGAGAACCCATCTACTATGTATCTCAAAGCTCTCCATTGTGGGGTAATTTAACCACTTGAGGACCACAGTCTTTCTACCCCTTAAGGACCGGCCACTTTTTTTCCATTCAGACCACTGCAGCTTTCACGGTTTATTGCTCGCTCATACAACCTACCACCTAAATGAATTTTGGCTCCTTTTCTTGTCACTAATAAAGCTTTCTTTTGGTGCTATTTGATTGCTCCTGCGATTTTTACTTTTTATTATATTCATCAAAAAAGACATGAATTTTGGCAAAAAAATGATTTTTTTAACTTTCTGTGCTGACAATTTTCAAATAAAGTAAAATTTCTGTATACATGCAGCGCGAAAAATGTGGACAAACATGTTTTTGATAAAAAAAAAAACCATTCAGTGTATATTTATTGGTTTGGGTAAAAGTTATAGCGTTTACAAACTATGGTGCAAAAAGTGAATTTTCCCATTTTCAAGCATCTATGACTTTTCTGACCCCCTGTCATGTTTCATGAGGGGCTAGAATTCCAGGATAGTATAAATACCCCCCAAATGACCCCATTTTGGAAAGAAGACATCCCAAAGTATTCACTGAGAGGCATAGTGAGTTCATAGAAGATATTATTTTTTGTCACAAGTAAGCGGAATATGACACTTTGTGACAAAAAAAAAGAAAAAAAAAAAGAATCCATTTCTTCTAACTTGCGACAAAAAAAAATGAAATCTGCCACGGACTCACCATGCCCCTCTCTGAATACCTTGAAGTGTCTACTTTCCAAAATGGGGTCATTTGTGGGGTGTGTTTACTGTCCTCGCATTTTGGGGGGTGCTAATTTGTAAGCACCCCTGTAAAGCCTAAAGGTGCTCATTGGACTTTGGGCCCCTTAGCGCAGTTAGGCTGCAAAAAAGTGCCACACATGTGGTATTGCCGTACTCAAGAGAAGTAGTAGAATGTGTTTTGGGGTGTATTTTTACACATACCCATGCTGGGTGGGAGAAATATCTCTGTAAATGACAATTTTTTCATTTTTTTTACACACAATTGTCCATTTACAGAGTTATTTCTCCCACCCAGCATGGGTATGTGTAAAAATACACCCCAAAACACATTGTACTACTTCTCCCGAGTACGGCGATACCACGTGTGGCACTTTTTTGCACCCTAACTGCGCTAAAGGGCCCAAAGTCCAATGAGTACCTTTAGGATTTCATGCCAGGGCAGTATAGGAACCCCACAAATGACCCCATTTTAGAAAGAAGACACCCCAAGGTATTCCGTTAGGAGTATGGTGAGTTCATAGAAGATTTTATTTTTTATCAAAAGTTAGCGGAAAATTGATTTTTATTGTTTTTTTCACAAAGTGTCATTTTCCACTAACTTGTGACAAAAAATAAAATCTTCTATAAACTCACCATACTCCTAACGGAATACCTTGGGGTGTCTTCTTTCTAAAATGGGGTCATTTGTGGGGTTCCTATACTGAACTGGCATTTTAGGGGCCCTAAACCGTGAGGAGTAGTCTGGAAATCAAATTTCGCAAAATGACCTGTGAAATCCTAAAGGTACTCATTGGACTTTGGGCCCTTTAGCGCAGTTAGGGTGCAAAAAAGTGCCACACATGTGGTATCGCCGTACTCGGGAGAAGTAGTATAATGTGTTTTGGGGTGTATTTTTACACATACCCATGCTGGGTGGGAGAAATAACTCTGTAAATGGACAATTGTGTGTAAAAAAATCAAAAGATTGTCATTTACAGAGGTATTTCTCCCACCCAGCATGGGTATGTGTAAAAATACACCCCAAAACACATTGTACTACTTCTCCCGAGTATGGCAATACCACATGTGTGGCACTTTTTTGCACCCTAACTGCGCTAAAGGGCCCAAAGTCCAATGAGTACCTTTAGGATTTCACAGGTCATTTTGCGAAATTTGATTTCCAGACTACTCCTCACGGTTTAGGGCCCCTAAAATGCCAGTTCAGTATAGGAACCCCACAAATGACCCCATTTTAGAAAGAAGACACCCCAAGGTATTCCGTTAGGAGTATGGTGAGTTCATAGAAGATTTTATTTTTTGTCAAAAGTTAGTGGAAAATGACACTTTGTGAAAAAAACAATAAAAATCAATTTTCCGCTAACTTTTGACAAAAAATAAAATCTTCTATGAACTCACCATACTCCTAACGGAATACCTTTGGGTGTCTTCTTTCTAGAATGGGGTCATTTGTGGGGTTACTATACTGCCCTGGCATTTTAGGGGCCCTAAACCGTGAGGAGTAGTCTTGAAACCAAATGTCGCAAAATGACCTGTGAAATCCTAAAGGTACTCATTGGACTTTGGACCCCTTAGCGTACTTAGGGTGTAAAAAAGTGCCACACATGTGGTACCGCCGTACTCAGGAGAAGTAGTATAATGTGTTTTGGGGTGTATTTTTACACATACCCATGCTAAGTGGGAGAAATATCTCTGTAAATGACAATTGTTTGATTTGTTTTACACACAATTGACCATTTACATAGAAATTTCTCCCACCCAGCATGGGTATGTGTAAAAATACACCCCAAAACACATTATACTACTTTTCCTGAGTACGGCGGTACCACATGTGTGACACTTTTTTGCAGCCTAGGTGCGCTAAGGGGCCCAACGTCCTATTCACGGGTCATTTTGAGGCATTTGTTTTCTAGACTACTCCTCGCGGTTTAGGGCCCCTAAAATGCCAGGGCAGTATAGGAACCCCACAAGTGACCCCATTTTAGAAAGAAGACACCCCAAGGTATTCCGTTAGGTGTATGGCGAGTTCATAGAAGATTTTATTTTTTGTCACAAGTTAGTGAAAAATGACACTTTGTGAAAAAAACCCAATAAAAATCAATTTCCGCTAACTTTTGACAAAAAATAAAATCTTCTATGAACTCGTCATACACCTAACAGAATACCTTGGGGTGTCTTTTTTTCTAAAATGGGGTCACTTGTGGGGTTCCTATACCGCCCTGGCATTTTACGGGCCCAAAACCGTGAGTAGTCTGGAAACCAAATGTCTCAAAATGACTGTTCAGGGGTATAAGCATCTGCAAATTTTGATGACAGGTGGTCTATGAGGGGGCGAATTTTGTGGAACCGGTCATAAGCAGGGTGGCCTTTTAGATGACAGGTTGTATTGGGCCTGATCTGATGGATAGGAGTGCTAGGGGGGTGACAGGAGGTGATTGATGGGTGTCTCAGGGGGTGGTTAGAGGGGAAAATAGATGCAATCAATGCACTGGGGAGGTGATCGGAAGGGGGTCTGAGGGGGATCTGAGGGTTTGGCCGAGTGATCAGGAGCCCACACGGGGCAAATTAGGGCCTGATCTGATGGGTAGGTGTGCTAGGGGGTGACAGGAGGTGATTGATGGGTGTCTCAAGGTGTGATTAGAGGGGGGAATAGATGCAAGCAATGCACTGGCGAGGTGATCAGGGCTGGGGTCTGAGGGCATTCTGAGGGTGTGGGCGGGTGATTGAGTGCCCTAGGGGCAGATAGGGGTCTAATCTGATAGGTAGCAGTGACAGGGGGTGATTGATGGGTAATTAGTGGGTGTTTAGGGTAGAGAACAGATGTGAACACTGCACTTGGGAGGTGATCGGACGTCGGATCTGCGGGCGATCTATTGGTGTGGGTGGGTGATCAGATTGCCCGCAAGGGGCAGGTTAGGGGCTGATTGATGGGTGGCAGTGACAGCGGGTGATTGATGGGTGGCAGTGACAGGGGGTGATTGATGGGTGATTGATAGGTGATTGACAGGTGATCAGTGGGTTATTACAGGGAAGGACAGATGTAAATAATGCCCTGGCGAATTGATAAGGGGGGGGGGGGGTCTGAGGGCAATCTGAGCGTGTAGGCGGGTGATTGGGTGCCCGCAAGGGGCAGATTAGGGTCTGATCTGATGGGTAACAGTGACAGGTGGTGATAGGGGGTGATTGATGGGTAATTAGTGGGTGTTTAGAGGAGAGAATAGATGGAAACACTGCGCTTGGGTGGTGATCTGATGTCGGATCTGCGGGCGATCTATTGGTGTGGGTGGGTGATCAGTTTGCCCGCAAGGGCGGGTTAGGGGCTGATTGTTGGGTGGCAGTGACAGGGGGTGATTGATGGGTGATAGGTGATTGGCAGGTGATTGACAGGTGATCAGTGGGTTATTACAGGGAAGGACAGATGTAATTAATGCACTGGTGAATTGATAAGGGGGGGGGGGGGGTCTGAGGGCAATCTGAGCGTGTGGGCGGGTGATTGGGTGCCCGCAAGGGGCAGCTTAGGGTCTGATCTGATAGGTAACAGTGACAGGTGGTGATAGGGGGTGATTGATGGGTGATTGATGGGTAATTAGTGGGTGTTTAGAGAAGATAACAGATGTAAACAATACATTTGGGAGGTAATCTGACGGCGGGTTTGCGGGCGATCTAATGGTGTGGGTGGGTGATCAGATTGCCGGCAAGGGGCAGGTTAGGGGCTGATTGATGGGTGGCAGTGACAGGGGGTGACAGGGGGTGATTGATGGGTGATAGGTGATTGGCAGGTGATTGACAGGTGATCAGTGGGTTATTACAGGGAAGAACAGATGTAATTAATGCACTGGCGAATTGATAAGGGGGGGGGGGGGTCTGAGGGCAATCTGAGCGTGTGGGCGGGTGATTGGGTGCCCGCAAGGGGCAGCTTAGGGTCTGATCTGATAGGTAACAGTGACAGGTGGTGATAGGGGGTGATTGATGGGTGATTGATGGGTAATTAGTGGGTGTTTAGAGGAGAGAATAGATGTAAACAATGGATTTGGGAGGTGATCTGATGTCGGATCTGCGGGCGATCTATTGGTGTGGGTGGGTGATCAGATTGCCCGCAAGGGGCAGGTTAGGGGCTGATTGTTGGGTGGCAGTGACAGGGGGTGATTGATGGGTGATTGACGGGTGATTGACAGGTTATCAGGGAAGATAGATGCATACAGTACACAGGGGGGGGGGGGGTCTGGGGAGAATCTGAGGGGTGGGGGGGTGATCAGGAGGGGGCAGGGGGGGGGATAAAAAAAAAATAGCGTTGACAGATAGTGACAGGGAGTGATTGATGGGTTATTAGGGGGGTGATTGGGTGCAAACAGGGGTCTGGGGGGTGGGCAGGGGGGGGTCTGAGGGGTGCTGTGGGCGATCAGTGGGCGGGGGGGGCAGATCAGTGTGTTTGGGTGCAGACTAGGGTGGCTGCAGCCTGCCCTGGTGGTCCCTCGGACACTGGGATCACCAGGGCAGGAGGCAGCCTGTATAATACACTTTGTATACATTACAAAGTGTATTATACACTTTGTAGCGGCGATCGCGGGGTTAACATCCCGCCGGCGCTTCCGTATGGCCGGCGGGATGTTACGGCGGGTGGGCGGAGCCAGTTGCCGGGGGAAGCGCGCGTCATCAATGACGCGATCGCTCCCCCGGCATGCCTAAAGGACGCGCCGCCTGAAGGCGTATTGCGGTCCTTTAGGCGTCCACTTTGCCGCCGCCCATGGGCTGTGGGCGGTCGGCAAGTGGTTAAATCTCCCTGAACTTTTCTCTGTGCGAGACATAGTTTTTTTTTGGGTACAAATATAATATTAAATATGTCTCAACTATATATAGGGGGGAGGGGGCATTTAAAGATTTTATGACTTTAAAGTGTACCAGAGATGACATGTGACATGATGAAATAGACATGTGCATATACAGTGGCAAGCATACAGACAGTCAAACACTTATGATGTGCACCTTTTTTCTTTTTTCCCTGAGAGTTTATAATTAGCTATGGAATGGACGGTTTTTCTTCAGTCAGGACCCAGGTGGCTCACTGATAACAAATTACAGCTATAAAACACTTACCTAAGCAGATACCTAGGCTTTTTATGGTGAGAGGAAAAGATAAAAAAGTCTATAGTTCATGTATTTTCTCTCTGGAACTCTTGAGGCACTGCAATTGAGCAGAGACAATAAAACATTAAATCTGCTTTGTAAATGTTTATACATAAAATAAAACCTTGAGATATAGAAAAGTCATTTTCAGGAGTAGAAGGACAGATCCAATTGTTTATCTCATTAGTTTATTTTCATCTCTGGTTCACTGGTAAAGATCTGAATTCTACTTAGGCATGCCCTATTCCACTACTTCTAGTTGAGGCACGCAATTAAGTCACAACTGGTATTGATGGATGTCTCCTTTGCACCATCAGACCTAGAGCAGGCCCTTTTAACAAAGGAAAAAACAAAACAGGTGTCCACTCTATAATTTTCTGATGACACACAGTAATTTCCAGAAACCTTATGCATCTAGAGAGAGATGGCTGACTGCTGAACCGGGTCTGACTCAGCACTGGTCAAAACATGCAGAGGTGTTTTTTTTTTTTTTTTAGTAAAACTGTTATTGCCTCACATGATAGGCTTGAGAATATTAAGTGGTACCATCAGGCCTAACTCTCGCCATTAAAGAGAACCCGAGGTGGCCTTGTATTACGTAAGTGGGGCACAGAGGCTGGTTGGTCACACTAACACCAGCCTCTGTTGCCCCATCGTGTGTCTCAAAGACCCCCCTGCTCGCCGCTATACCCCCGCAGTGCTGGCGACACGCAGCGTGTCGCCAGCACAATGTTTACTCTAGCGCTGTCTGTCAGCGCCGCTCCGCCGCCTCCTCCGCATCGCCGCTACCCGCCCTCGTCCCTTCCCTCCCGCTGATTGGAGGGAAGGGACGAGGGCGGGTAGCGGCGATGCGGAGGAGGCGTGGGAGCGGCGCTGACAGACAGCGCTAGAGTAAACATTGTGCTGGCGACGCGCTGCGTGTCGCCAGCACTGCGGGGAGTATAGCGGCGAGCAGGGGGGTCTTTGAGACACACGATGGGGGCAACAGAGGCTGGTGTTAGTGTGCCCAACCAGCCTCTGTGCCCCACTAACGTAATACAAGGCCACCTCGGGTTCTCTTTAAGACTGGCTAAGATGGAATTGGGGCGTGGCCTGCAGCGCATGGAGTAGGACGCCAGAAGAGAGAGCTCCGCTCGGCATTATCCACACAACGGCTCAAATCAGCCTTCACAAATCAAAAATGTCACAGGGTGAAAGGGAACTCCCCATGGACCTGGAGGCCTCCAGGAAGCTGAAAAAAAAATAGCGGTAAACCGCAAAAACTGACTGATTATTTCACTGAGCGGCTGCCGCGCTCAGAAGACACCAGCCAAGATGGCGCCGCAGCTACACCGCTCGGGCATACAAGCCCACATCATGGAGCAGGCAGGAACAACACTGCACCGGACCCGGACACGTCCTCTCTCCCAGAAAGATCCGCTCACCTAGAGGATGACTCCCCGCTCTCCGGCTCTCCCTCAACACAAAGCCCGGTGAAATCCAGACCCAGGCTGACTGAAAGCACGCAGATCTCTTCTGTTGCGAGCACAGAGGTTAGTGACCACACAAGCACGGCCCCTCTCTCACTAGCAACTCTGCCTGTCACAGATCAGACACTCACGCAGGGCAGCATGAAAGACATGCTTCTAATGCTGCAGCAATCCATAGCAAAGGACTTTGCATCCCTTTCCAATTCAGTGCAGGCATCCATAACAGGGCTGAGAGACAGGTTATCTACTGTGGAAGAAAGAATCAGCGTTATCACACAGGAACATAATAAAGTGGTAGATACCCTGGAGGACAACAGTGAGGACATTAGCCAGATCAAACTAAAACTGATCGACATGGAGGATCGCAACAGGAGACAAAATTTAAAAATCAGAGGGGTAGAGGAACAAATAACTGGAGAGCAGATCAAACCCTACCTGTTCAAACTATTCAAGGCTTTAATCCCAAACACCCCAGACCGCGAAATCATAATAGAAAGAGCCCATAGGGTCCCAAAGCCGAAGCATCTCCCTGCCTCCACTCCCAGAGATATCATAGTACGCTTGGCTTTTTATCAAGTGAAGGAATCCATCATATTTGCCATGCAAAAATCCAATACCCTGAGCGAGCAATTCAAACACATCCAAATATACCCTGATTTCTCACAAGCAACTCTCAAGTTTAGACGTTCATTGCAGCAAGTAACACAAACACTGAGAAACCACCAAGTGAACTACAAATGGAGATTCCCAATTAAACTACTGGTTTCAAGAGGAGGCTCAACTCATGTAATCACATCAGTGGAAGAGGGAACCAAATTAATCAAAAGCTGGAAAATCAAGCTTGATGATCCTAATCCCAGCGCCAGGAGTTCCACCACCCATACTAAACATACACAAGAAGGCAGGCACAACAAATGACTTGCCGAAGGTAGCTCTAAATAAAAAATCCTTTCAGCTAGCTCCACTACAAGCCGCTGCTGCCTGAAACTGATGCCACTGTGCACCAGTTTACCTACCCTAAATAGGCGGTCACACATCACCACCATGGTGACATGCCTATTAGGCAATTTACACAAGCCACATGTGTTCATTATAGTTTTGTTACGCTATGTTAGGTTATGTTCCTTTTTTTTTCCTTTTTTTTCCTTGTACTCCCACCAGCACCAGCGTCAAAATATCCTCTGTATAAGCTACCACATCCCCAGCCAGTTCTTATATAATAACCCACAGCCAATGTTCGTTATCACCCCTCTACTTATAAAATGGCTTTAACTGTAACTACAATTAATGTAAACGGCCTTAATACCCCTCTCAAAAGATTCTCTCTAAATAAAGAACTCCAAAAATTGAAAACAGACATTATAATGGTCCAGGAGACCCATCTTCTGGATAAACATCAACATCACTGTGTAATCCCAGGATTTCAACACTTAACTTATCATAACTTTCATAAAAAGAAAAGGGGACTTTTAATTGCCTTTCATCAAAAACTGGCTGTAACAATCAACAAAATAATCAGAGATGACCAAGGAAGATCATTAATTATACTATGCGAGATCAACAACCATAAATTCACGATCGCTATTCTGTATGCTCCAAACACCAAACAACTCCAATTTATCAAATCAACCATCAGGAAAATAAAATCAATCCAACAAGGGGACATCATAATAGGAGGAGATCTTAATATCTGTGCAGACAACAAACTAGATGCTACGCATCCACATCGCTCAAAAACCGCATCCTTAGGGGAAACCTTACATAAGGAACAACTTTTTGATGTATGGAGAGTACTGAACGCAAACGAAAGAGACTATTCCTTCTACTCAAATGTCCATAAGGCTTGGTCTAGGATTGACTTTTTAATTGTGGAAAAACACCTCCTACAGCAAATTAAAAGCTCCAAAATACACTATCACATGGTCAGACCATGCGCCAGTCACCATGTGTATTACGCTGGGTGGCCCTAGCCCAAACAGACCCGCGTGGAGACTGAACTCTTCTCTCTTAAACTCTGAACACAACAAAAAATTAATTAATGACGCTCTTCTTTAATTTTTTGAGATAAATGACAACGGGGAAGTTGGAAGTGCTACCTTGTGGGCTTCTCACAAAGCCACTATCAGGGGCTTGCTCATTAAACTAGGGGCCCAAAAAAAAACGCAAACAAAATGAAACAATTAATAATCTCTTACAGGAGATAGAAGTCTTAGAGAAATTATCAAAATCATCCCATAACCACCAAACACATAACAAACTCTTTAACCTAAGACATGATTTAAAAATGATTCTACAAGGGGATTATGAACTCCTAATCAAAAGATCTAAATTGTCTTATTACTCCCAGGGAAATAAGGCCAGCAAAAAATTAGCAAATATCATAAAACAAAAACAGGCAAAAACGAATATCAACGTGATAACACACCCATTCACAAAAAAAAACACTTACAATCCTAAAGAGATAGTGGACGCTTTCAGTGACTACTACGGTTCACTATATATAATCTCAATACCGACCCAGACACTCCACAACCATCCCCAGAATCGATAAACACTTTCCTAAACTCAATACCTATCCCCCAGGTCCACACGAAAGACCTTGAACATTTAAATAGCCCATTCACACTTAAGGAGGTACTCACAGGAATAGGCTCCATGAAATCAAACAAAGCTCCCGGGCCCGACGGCTACAGCAATGAGTACTATACAACATTCCAAAACACTTTGGCTCCAAAATTGACAACCCTATTCAACTCTTTCTTAACTAATGGACACATCCCCAAAGAATATTTAGCAGCAAAGATTACTATATTACCCAAACCAGGGAAGGACACAAGTAGCACTTCCAACTATAGACCTATCTCCCTGTTAAACGGTGATACCAAACTGTATGCAAAAATAATAGCATCTAGGCTGCTCAACATCTTACCTAAAGTGATAGGGAACGAACAAGTGGGATTCACAAAAGGGAGGCAATCAAGCGATGGAACAAGGAGATTCATAAATATTCTCAGATACACTGAGCTCCAGAAGATGCCTTCTCTGTATCTTTCTCTAGATGCAGAAAAGGCATTTGACAGGGTACATTGGGGATTTTTGCGGGAAACATTAAACAGGTTTGGCCTTACAGGGAACATCAACAAGAGCATCATGGCCCTATACTCAATGCCTACAGCAACAGTAATATCATCAGGTTTCAGCTCAAAATCGTTCTCTACCACTAACGGAACGCGCCAAGGGTGCCCCCTTTCCCCCCTAATTTTTACCCTTATAATGGAGACCCTTGCAATTAAAATCAAATCACAGTCATCGATAAAAGGAGTGCCCTGTCCTGATACAGAACATAAAATCGGCTTATTTGCCGATGATACGATCATAGCAATAACGGATCCTTTAAAGTCCCTCCCCCATCTACTCAAAACTTTAGATTCTTTTTCCAGAGTATCCTACTACAAAATTAACCAATCTAAATCTTATATATTAGGATCCAATATTCCCCACTCGCTAAAACAAACAATTGAAGAAAAGTTTCCCTTTCCCTGGGCCAAAGAAGCCATACAATACCTTGGTATCAAGCTGACCAGCAAAGCCAACAAATTATTCAAACTCAATTATATTCCCCTGCTAAACGACATCAAAAAAGAGCTGCAAAACATGTCGAAACATCAACTATCATGGGCAGGCAGACTAGCTGCCTTTAAGATGTTTTCTCTTCCTAAATTGACCTATATGTTCAGGACAATCAACATACCAGTAAGCAACAAATATCTCGCAGAACTACAAACTTCAATATCCACCTACCTCTGGAATAGCAAAAAACACAGAATAGCACTCAAAACATTACTCACTCCAAAGAAAAAGGGTGGTTTAGGAGTCCCATGCCTTAAATCCCTCTACCATGCTAGCATACTAGATATGTCTAAAGCATGGTGGACCGAATCAAATAGACCACTATGGGCGAACCTAGAAGCAAAACTCCTAAAAAACGACCCTAAACACTTCCTTATGGCCTGGTCCCTAAACAATAAAATCAATACCCCTCCTTACCCTACTATACAAGCAACAATCCAATCATGGAAATATGCTTTATCTACACCCTCCCTTTCCGCCCAATTGATAACCCCAAGATTCCCTCTTCTCTCTATTCCTTCCCTAATCGAGAATATCAATATCCAAGATTGGGTTAAAGCTGGGATTACTAATATTCAACAGCTAATCTCACCCCCAGGAGTACTAAGTTTTCAACAGATTAAGGATAAATTCAAAATCCCCAACTCAGAATTTCATACTTACCTCCAACTAAGACATTTTATAAACACCTCCAACAAAATTCCCCCTACCTGGCCCGAACCTTTGTTCTCCACATTCGAAAAAGGGCATTTAACTAAAAAAGGCATTTCAGTCTGCTATAGCTTTTTAACGCAACATTATCAAATTGGACTAAATAAATATATTAATGCCTGGGCCAAAGAAATCAATATAAACTTGACCATAGACCTGTGGCAAAAAGCCACACACCACATCTCTAAATACTCCAAATGCGCATCACATTGGGAGACCCTTCATAAAATAATGCTAAACTGGTACTACACGCCCACCAAAATCTCTAAATTCCAATCCAATGAAACTAATCTGTGTTGGAGAAAATGCGGAGAAACAGGTTCACTTCTTCATATTTTATGGCAATGCCCAAAAATCACACCTCTGTGGGCACACATTTTCTCAGAAATATCTGACTCCCTAGGTTGGACTCTCGCACCCAACCCCCAACTGGCACTCCTACATATTGACCTTCAGTGCATACCCCATCACTTAAGACTACTAACTACACACCTTCTATGCGCCACTAGGCAAAGCATTATCTCTAACTGGAAAGACCCTAACCCTCCCCAATCAGACCACATTATAAAACAAGCATATCTAAATCTAGACATGGAATACAGGATCAGAGGTACAAAATAGTTATTAATGGTCAGTCAAACAATCGGGCCAGGGAATTTACGACAGTATCAGCTATATGTAAAACAAAAAGAGCATACGAAAAATGGCATAGATCTAGCCTCACCCTAGGTTTAAATAGCTCAAGCTGTTTCTTCATGACTAAAGAAGATAGTATTGCTGGGAGTATATTGTCTTGTCTTATTTTGTTTTATGTTTTGGTTTTAGGTTCATATAGTCTATGTTTAACATGGACTAATAAGGTCCATGGATATCAATGACTTTCTAGTTGTACGCTAATTCTTACAAACCTATCTAGATGTATGTTAACTCTTACAAATGTTTGTAAACCGTACTAAGCTTTTGAAAAATCTCAATAAAAACTTTTACGTTTAAAAAAAGACTGGCTAAGATGAGCCCGACATATGATAGTTGTTCCTTAAAAGTAAACTCTCTAATGCTGACTTTATTCATTGTGTGTGGCTTTGCCCATTGATGAACGAGTATTGGAAATCTGTAATCCACTTTATGAGAGATATCTTAAATTTACCTGTCACTTTGGATTTGAAAATCTGTCTGCTAGGAATCGTGGGAGACATAGTGTATAATAAAAATCAATTGACGTTACTTCGTATTTTACTGCATTATGCTAGGAAATCATTAGTCCTTAAATGAAAATTACCTACGCTTCCTACTTTATAAGACTGGAGGAAGCTTGTCAATTTAGCACTCCCATTATACAAAATGACATATCAATCGCGCAACCAGGTCAAGAAATGTGATAGATTGTGGCATAGATGGGTCAACGCCTCGGAAACCATGACTCCTAATTTAAATATTAATGTAGCAATAGGGTATTGTACCGTTTTTAGCCATCAGTAAAAGCAAGAAGTTTTGAATCTGGATGATACCATTTATTGGCTAACTTAAAAGAATAAGAGTAAGCAAGCTTTCGGCTGTATAGTCTTCATTGGGCTTCAATCCTGTTTGCTTACAAACTGATGGAATAGCTAGCTATATACATGCAACTTCTCACCCCTTTTAGAAGTTCTGTTTCACTTAAGGCATCTTAATGACATGTATTTATGCTGGGAAAAAAAATCTATGTATCCCCTTTTGATGTTGCATGTATATAGCTGTCTGTTCCATGAGTTTTTAAGCAAACAGGATTGAAGCCCGATGAAGGCAATAAATGCCAAAAGCTTGCTTACACTTATTCTTTTAAGTTAGCCAATAAATAGTATCATCCTGATTCAAAACTTCTTGTTGTATTAGTACAAGATTTACAATGAACCTAACTGCTGTATGATACTGGAATTCTTGATCACAATGCATATGATCTGCTAATTACATGGATTTGTGTTACTGTTGCAAAGGCTGTTTCTCTTGATATATACATATACTGATGGACACTTAGCTCTGATTTATGTCATCATGTGTGCATTTTCTCTGGATCGATGTATGTTTTTTGTTTTGCTTTGAGTCTTGCCCAAGGTCTCCTTATTGAATAGTTGCTGAACAGGAAGGGCCTAGATTCAAACCCTGGTCTCCTATGTCAGTGGCAGAGCCCTTAGCTACTATGTACAGTTGTCAATTACTTTAGTTTGTTTTGCTTTAAATGGATGAGAGCTGGTAAATTTTATCTTTCATTTTACGCTTCTTGAAAACTGAGCGAGAATCTTCAGTCAGTGAACCCTTTTATTATGACAGTGTGAGGAGTAGCAAACCTTTGCAATATTTTTTTCTCCTTCAATAAAGTTTAAAAGGTGTGGGTTTTGTTTTTTGTTTTTTTTTTTCTACAATTTTTATCCTGGAAAATCTTCAGGAAATGAAGCAAAAAATTACTATTTTTAATGTAACCACGCTTTACTACAATTTAAAAAAACAGTTCCTATTTGAATGTAGTTGGTCCTATGAAGCATGTAGGCCCAGTAAAAAAGGGAAAATATTTACTGTGCTGTTTAGTAAAAGTATATAAGCTCTACATTTTAGTGGAATGCAGCATAAGGACGGGCAGCACGGTGGCACAGTGGTTAGCTCTCTCGCCTTGCAGCGCTGGGTCCCTGGTTCGAATCCCAGCCAAGGCACTATCTGCAAAGAGTTTGTATGTTCTCTCCGTGCCTGTGTGGGTTTCCTCCGGGCACTCCGGTTTCCTCCCACATTCCAAAAACATACGGATAAGTTAATTGGCTCCCCCTAAATTGGCCCTAGACTACAGTACTTACACTACATAATATAGACATATGGCAATGGTAGGGATTAGATTGTGAGCTCCTTTGAGGGACAGTTAGTGACTAAATAAATAAATATATATATATATATATATATATATATATATATATATATATATATATATATATATATATATATATATATATATATATATATATATATATATATATATATATACATATACATATACACTGTACAGCGCTGCGTAATATGTTGGCGCTATATAAATACTAAATAATAATACTAATAATGACTCGGGTATTGACAAAGCTAGAGTAGACACATTGATAGTCATCACACTCATATGCTTTGAGTGCTGGCTTGACAAAAACTATATAAAAGCCTTTGTAAATAAATTAGATAACCTTCTTCTTAATGAAAATCATATTGTTCTTTCCATCATTATTGCATATTTTAAGTGGAAATTATCACTTTCACAATTTTTTCTTGTTTTTCTTAAGAAATTAGACTGCTTTAATTTGGCCTTCAAAAATAGAACATAAAATGCACTTATATAAATAACTGTCCACATTGGCAAAATATCATTTTTTTTTATAAAGCAAAAAAACAAACAAACAAAAAAACATATTAAATGGCCATAGTTCCTCCAACCCCATCCGCCTGGATCGCTCCCATGCCAAACAGTGCACTTCTCTTACGTTAGACTGGTAAAAACTGACGGATGTGCAGGGACCTGGTACCGGTGCTGCAGACATCTGAGGACGGCGGCGTGGGAGCGATCCAGGTAGATGGGGCTGGAGGAAACTGCAGGTATGTATAATCTTTTTATTGTTCAGCTATGGTACATTTTAATCAAAAAGAAAGAAAAAGTTCACCTAACACAATGTATTCATCCAATACATTTTTTTTTTATTTTTTATATTAAGTGATATAAAAGTAAAAAAATTTGATGCAAACAAATCTCAGGCACTAACATAAATGGCAATAAACCTGAAATTTTGCTCAGACTATATGATGAGTCTGGGGTTGGGTTCTGGAGGTTTCAGGGACCTTCCGGGAAGATAGAAAAAAAAGGAGCCCCTTGTGCTGTAGTAGGTTAATGTACCCTCTAAACTAATTACAGGAAGTCTGTTAAGTGATGCTCACAATTGTGGTTTGCAACACTCACATTAAAGGATATCCGAAGTGACCTGTGACATGATGAGATAGACATGTGTATGTACAGTGCCTAGCACACAAACAACTATGCTGTGTTCCTTTTTTTTTCTTTCTATGCCTGAAAGAGTTAAATATCAGTTATTTAAGTGGCTGACTCAGTCCTGACTCAGACAGGAAGTGACTGCAGTGTGACCCTCACTGATAAGAAATTCCCCTTTTTTACCTCTTTCTTCCTCTCAGAAGCCAGTCATGATCGCTGCTGCAGCAGGTATTGCTGGAAGTAGTAGTGCTGCAGCTCAGGCAGTTCTGATCTCTTTCCATGCAAGCTGCATAGCTTTGTCTGCCTTTCCCTGCTGTCAGCTTGTGACTGATTATCATTCACCTGTGTGGGAATCTGCATGTCTGCTCCCATTGGATGACCTCAGTATAAAGATCTGCTTCCTGCAGGACTCCTCGGGTTTTCATAGCTTCAGTTTCATAGCTTCAGTCTTGCTGTCGCTTCAGCCCCCGATCGTGTTTCTTGTTCTAAAGATACTTTGCTGGTCTTTGCATCATATATTGGTTCATTGCCAATATATATGCATACCAGCACGTTTATTATTTTCCTTGTACTCCCACTATAACTCCCTCAAAGGAGCTATGTGAGAAATTTGCCTGCTACTTTGCTGACAAAGTATCTTCTATTCGGTCTCTCATTCAGTCCACAGCACCCAAGACTCATGCAACTAATAGAAATAGCTGCAAAAACAACCTAACACCCTGGACTGATTTCAAAGTATTAGTGAGGAAGAGATCTCAGACACCCTCTGTCGTCTCCACCAGACAACCTGCGACCTGGACCCTGGACCAACTAAACATATGCTGAAATGCCCTGACCTGCTTGGTCCAGCATTTCACAAAATAGTAAATTGCTCTCTGCAAGCAGGGAGGTTTCCTACCTCTCTAAAAGAAGGAATCATCAAGCCCCTTCTCAAAAAACCTTCCATGGATCCAGATGCTATGAGCAGCTACAGACCTGTCTCCAACCTCCCCTTCTTAGGTAAAGTTATTGAAAAGGCTGTCTATCTGCAACTTGAAACCAGGCTGTCAGTAAACAACATCCTGGACCCTCTACAATCTGGCTTTAAGAAACACCACAGCTGTGAAACAGCCCTCATCCAAGTCTGCAACGATCTGCTCATGGCAAGGGACAGAGGGGAATGCTCCATCCTAATCCTGTTGGATCTCTCAGCTGCTTTTGATACAGTTGACCATGAAATCCTGCTTAACAGACTGCAGGAGTACTGTGGCATCAGTGGATCAGTCCTCCAGTGGTTCAGATCATTCCTGACTGACAGAACACAGAGAGTATCCCTAGGACCTATAATGTCCAAACCTGCACCTCTACAATTCGGAGTGCCACAAGGATCAATCCTATCCCCTCTGCTGTTTGCAATCTACATGTTGCCACTCGGTACACTTATCCAACGACATGGCCTGACGTACCACTGCTACGCCGATGACACACAGCTATACCTGTCCTTCAAACCTGGTGGAACAGACCCTACCCCAAAAATAAACTCTTGCTTAGCTGAGCTTCAGGCATGGATGAATGATAACTGGTTGAAACTGAATGCTGACAAAACTGAGGTCCTGTTTGTCCAAAGCCAGTGCTCGCCATCAAAACAGCTCTATCCTAAAGCAACACCAATCAGGATTGGGAATTCAGACATAAACAGCTCCAACCTTGTGCGCAGCCTTGGCGTACTAATCGATGGGGAATTGAGTTTCAGAAACCAAATTTCATCTGTAGTTAAATCTTCCTTCTTTCATCTGAAGAACATTGCAAAGATTAAACATCTGATTCCCCCAGAGGATCTTCAAACCCTAGTCCACGCCTTCATCACATCACGGCTGGACTACTGCAATGCCCTTTATGCTGGCCTCCCCAAAAAAGACTTGCGTCGCCTGCAATTAGTGCAGAATGCTGCTGCCAGATTGCTAACAAACCAGCCTCGCCACTGTCACATTACACCGATCCTTCGCTCACTGCACTGGCTACCAGTAGAATGGAGAATACTCTTCAAGATTGGACTGCTGACATTCAAATCCCTGCACAATCTGGGCCCTGGATACATGAAGGACTTGCTGAAGCTGCACCACACCTCTCACAACCTCAGATCAGCAAGTTCTATAAACTTGGTCACTCCCAGAGTGCACCTCAAAAAATCTGGAGACAGAGCCTTCTGTCATGCTGCCCCTACTCTTTGGAACTCCCTACCACACCCAGTAAAGACAGCACCATCCCTGGAGCTATTCAAATCCAGACTGAAAAGCCACCTGTTTAGCCTGGCATTTCCAGATTTATAAAATTCTTCCCCTGTACCACGATGGTCGGAGCCATGCTTATGCGCTTTGAGTCCCACGGGAGAAAAGCGCTTTACAAATGTTATTTGTTGTTGTTTGTTGTTGTTGTATTCGTGTTACGTTGATACATCAGTGTCGCTGATGTATACGTACACAAACTGTTTATATCCTGTGTGCAGTTAGTCAGCTTTCCAGCACGTTTTGGTAGGTTGCGCGTACCGTGATCACCCGTGCTGAGGTAGTTACCCTGCTCCTGGTTCTGTTTGTGGATTGCGTTCATCTCTGCGAAGAGATAACGAATCCTTCTGAGTCCTGTTCCCTGTATTACTCCAGTTCTAGTCAGTGTTCCTGCTTATGTCATATATCGGTTCATTGCCGATATATATACATATGTTAGTCAGACGTTACAAATAGTTTCATTGATAGCTGTAATTGTAATACGCTAGGAAAACATTCTTATTGTATATTTGTCTGTGTTACGTTCATCTATCTTGATCCTGCTATTTCCTGACTATCCTGTCCTGTCTTTGTGAGGCACGCCATCGCTGCAAACGCATTGGCTGCCTCATTCCAGTCTGTCTTGTTTTGGACGCTTGCTGTCACTAAGTAGCGGCTAGCTAGCAAGCGTTCATTCTGTCTACCTGTCCTGTTCTCCTCAGTTCTGGTTTGTGCGCTCAGCGCTACTTTGCGCTGAGACGTTATACGAAAGTATTGTTTGTGGCTGTCGGATCTGCACCGGCTCTGTGCGCCACAATCTCCTATTGGAGTCAGTCCTCCCCTCCACTATACTAGGGATAGCCTGTTTCCTGGTGCTAGTGTGTGTACCTGCTCCACGTCAGCTCATGCGTTGCATGCTGACTGTGGAGAATACACCACCAAGCCTTACAAAGCCATTTTCTGCTAGGAAAGTGTTTTGTAGTTGGAATTTCTTATCCGTGAAGGTCACACTGTTATCTGTGTGAGTCAGGACTGAGTCAGCCACTTACATACCTGATATTTGACTCTTTCAGGCAGAGAAAGAAAAAAAGAAACACAGCATAGTTATTTGTGTGCTAGGCACTGTACATACACGTCTATCTCATCATGTCACATGTCACTTCGGGTATCCTTTAACCGGTTCGCCCTATCTGGACGAGCTTTGTCGTCCAGATAGGTGCTGCTGCGTGCGATCGGGCGCGCCCCCACTGCCCGCCGCTAGCCCCCCGATCAGTGAATGGGAATATAATTCCCATTCACCGATCTAACTTCCCAGCAGAAATACCAACGCTTTCTCTCCAGAGAGCGCGGTATTTCTGCCCCCAGGAAACTTCTCCCCAGCATTTTAGTTTCTGGATGTGAGATCGTTCACATCCAGGACTTTTTTCACTGTGGCCATCTTGTGGCCAAATAGTAAACTGCACCCACATACATTTTTAATAAAAAAAAAAATATTATTTTTCATTTAAAATTAGCAGTTTCCCTCCCACACCAAAAATTACCCACATACACTTTTTTTTTTTTTATAAAAAAAAAAAAAAAAATACAATTAAAAAACAAAACAAAAACATAAATAGTTACCCAAGGGTCTGAACTTTTTAAATATGCATGTCAAGAGAATATGTTAATATAATATTTATAATTATAAGCTTTTAAATAGTGATGGACGCAAATTGAAAAAATGCACCTTTATTTCTAAATGAAATATCGGCACCATAAATTGTGATGGGGACATCACAATAACCGGGTCAGATGGGCAAATAAAATACATGTGTTTTAATTACGGTAGCGTATATTAATTTCAAACTATAATGACCAAAAACTGAGAAATAATGAATTTTTTCCGTTTTTTTTTCCTATTCTTCCTGTTAAAATGCATTTACAGTAAAGTGGCTCTTAGCAAAATGTACCCCCCAAAGAAAGCCTAATTGGTGGCGGAAAAAACAAGATATAGATCAATTCATTGTGATAAGTAGCAATAAAGTTATAGGCGAATGAATGGGAGGTGAACGTTGCTCGGATGCATGAGATTTTCGGCACTGCGGTGCTGAACCGGTTAACAGTGTAATAGCCAGTGAGGAAAACCCATCCTCACTCAGGCTATTGAGTCCTTCAGCTGGATGAATCACACTTCAAAAAATATTGTAGAAAGTTGAAAAAAACTTAAACTGTAGAACTAGTAAAGTAGTACAGTAGTCAATAAATCATTAGATAATGAGTCTGTGCTTTTCAATAGCCTCAAAATCTAATTATAACCAATTGTAAGTATGGAAAGATGTTACAAGTCATGGAGATATACCAGTTATGTAAATATGGTAATATTGTAACAACAATGTGCACTAAGAAGTGAAAAAAAAAACCAAACAAACTCTGGTGCATTGTTTGCAAAATGTGCAAATTTTGCTTACTCAAAATTTCACTTAAAATTTTGCATCTACAATTATTATTTATTTATTTATTGTATTTATAAAGCGCCAACATATTACGCAGCGCTGATACAATTACACATAATTTAAAAATTGAATAGATTTTGTATAATCCTTTCATAAATTGTGTTATGGGAAATTATGAATGTGGCGGTCATAAACGGTTTTCTTTTGGTTAAGGTGCAAAATAACTCTACTAAACCAGCATTTCTTACAGTACAAGACTAACCTGCTGCAGTTCCACACTGCCCTTGCTCATGCGAAGCAGGAATACTTTACCAAGCTCATCGGAGCACAAGCTTCCAATCCCCAGCGTCTTTTTGGCACCTTCAACTCCCTGCTTAAACCCACCCCCACACCTTCTGTTTCCTCCCTCTGCCACAGATTTAGCCACCCACTTCACCAACAAAATAGTCTCCATCTGTCAGGAAATCTTCAATCTTCACCTCCCACCCGCTCACAACCAACTCCTCCTCCACCCTATCCTCCCCGCACCTCCTTTACTCTTATGACTGAGGAAGTCAACCACCTACTGCAGACTTCCCATACCACTACCTCCCCCTTGACCATATCCCTTCTGATCTACTTCAGCCTCACTTCACGGATCTGGCCCCAGTCCTCACTACTTTCAACAACAATTAAAGCAACTGCTCTAGGGTTTCCCAATTCAAAATGTATCCTTTATTAAGTTACAAACTCCAAAGTGCATAGGATTCCAAAACACCATAAAATCACTTAAAACAACCTGTGGAGCGCTCCTCACCCATGACCCAGCAAACTGTCACCCAACCATATCCACACTGGTACCGGTACCAACTAATCCGGGTTCTCTTCAGAGTGGTGGAGAGGGATATTGCCTATTGCTGCAGTCAGTAAGATGGTAATGCCGACAATACAATGCAGTTAGTTCCGGTCAAAGCACAGACGTACATAGCCAAGCAAGCCTTAGTTGCACAATTAGCAGCGCTGCCAGTCCAGTGTCTAACCAGTCCCAGTCCTCACTACCCTGTTTAACCCCTCCCTATCCACAGGCACCTTCCCCTCAGACTTCAAGCAGGCCACAGTACTGCCCCTGCTCAAAAAACCCTCCCTCGACCCCTCGCTACCCTCCAACTACCGCCCGATCTCCCTCCTCCCCTTCACCTCAAAACTCCTTGAGCGTCTGGTTCACAAACGCCTGACCCAGTACCTCAATGCCAACTCACTACTAGACCCACTGCAATCTGGATTTCGGCCTGCCCACTCAACCAAAACGGCTCTCACCAAAGTGGTCAATGATCCTGCCTTAGCTAAAGCTGAAGGTAAATACTCCATTCTCCTACTCCTTGACATTTCAGCAGCTTTTGATCATCCCCTACTCCTCCAGTCCCTCCAATCCATGGGCATTCACGATCTCGTCCTGACCTGGCTTTCATCCTACCTCTCCAACCGCTCCTTCACGACCTCCTTCAATGAGTCCTCGTCCACCCCCAACCACCTCTCAGTGGGATTCCCCCAAGGCCCGGTCCTTGGCCCCCTACTGTTCTCCCCATACACATCCTCCATTGGCAAGGTTATCTGTTCCATGGGTTTTAACTATCATCTGTATGCAGATGACACCCAAATCTACCTCCACACCCCTGACATATCCACCATTACCATGGACAAGGTCTCCTCCTGCCTATCTGCCATCTCCTCCTGGATGTCCGCTAGGTTCTTGAAACTGAATCTAGACAAAATGGAATTTATGATCTTCCCACCCTGGTCATTCCTGGACCTCCCAGACATGCAGGTCACTGTTAACCACACTACCATTCGCCCTACCTCCCAAACCCGCTGTCTGGGTGTCACCCTGGACCTTGCACTCTACTTCACTCCCCACATCCAAAACCTCACACAGTCCTGCAACTTCCACCTTCGTAACAGCTGTAAGATTCGCCCTTTCCTGACCTCTGCCACCACCAAACTCCTCATCTATGCCCTCATAATTTCCCGCCTCGACTACTGCAATGCCCTTCTGTCTGGTCTCTCTATGACCCGAATAGCCCCACTGCAGTCCATCATGAATGCGAGAGCCAGAATTATCCACTCCTCCCATCGCTCCACCAGGGCGGATCCCCTCCGTGAATCCATCCAATGGCTTCCGGTTCAGCACCGCAGTGCCGACAATCTCATGCATCCGAACAACGTTCACCTCCCATTCATTCGCCTATAACTTTATTGCTACTTATCTCAATGAATTGATCTATATCTTGTTTTTTCCGCCACTAATTAGGCTTTCTTTGGGTAGTACATTTTGCTAAGAATTATTTTTTTTCTAAATCCATTTTAACAGGAAGTTTAAGAAAGAAACGAAGAAAATTCATTATTTCTCAGTTTTTGGCCATTATAGTTTGAAATTAATATACGCCACCGTAATTAAAACTCATGTATTTTATTTGCCCATCTGTCCCGGTTATTACACCGCTTAAACGATGTCCCTATCACAATTTATGGTGCCGATATTTCATTTAGAAATAAAGGTGCATTTTTTTCAATTTGCGTCCATCACTATTTATAAGCTTATAATTTTAAATAATATAATAACAACATATTCACTTGACATGCGTATTTAAAAAGTTCAGACCCTTGGGTAACTATTTATGTTGTGTGTTGTATTTTTTTTTATAAAAAATGTATGTAATTTTTGGTGTGGGAGGGAAACTGTTAATTTTAAATGTAAAGTAATATAATTGTTTAAAAATGTCTGTGGGTGCAGTTTACTATTTGGCCACAAGATGGCCACAGTGAGAAAAGTCCTGGATGCGAACAATCTCGCATCCAGGAACTAAAATGCAGAGGAGAGGTTTCCTGGGGGCAAAAATACCGTGCTCTCTGGAGAGAAAGCGTCGGTATTTCTGTGGGGAAGTTAGATCGGTGAATGGGAATTATATTCCCATTCACTGATCGGGGGGCTAGTGGCGGGTGCACGCGCGGGAGCACGCCCGATCGCGCGCACCATGCGGCGGGAGCAGCAGTGCCTATCTGGACGAGGAAGCTCGTCCAGATAGGCCGAACTGGTTAATACAAATGTAAAACTTAGATATAAAAACCGGAGATTTCTGACTGCTATAGTGGAGGAAATTAAAATGTTTAGCTTGATGCCTTCCTTATTCTTCAGGGTTATGCTACAATGCCTGCTGCAACTAATGTCAACAATTTAAACTTTAAAATTACATTAATAAACATTTAAAACTTTTGTATACAATGCCAGAGATTTTGGCATCTGCTACAGTGGATGTTTCACCCGTGCACCACTCACCTGTCCCAACGGCGGCCCATGTGCTACACATGGTGCAGTAACACAAAAGCACGGACACAGACAGAAGGGGACACAGACACAGAGGTTTTATACTATAGGATGATAGCATAGGATATTACTAGTCTTGGTCTGATTACACTTCCCCCAGGGACCCACCAAATAGAGTTTTAGCAGCTGTACAAGCCTTGGCTACTAATCTTCAAGCTGCAATTTGTAATATGAAATCCAGCAACCCCAAACCTTCCTAAACTTCTTAGAACATTTATATTTTTTTGTATATATGTTTCAGCCATACTGGCTCCCTGTGGACATGTGCCACCCAGTCTCTTTTCAAGGGGGAGGTGGACTGGTTCCATTTCAAGATAACCAATTTATGAGCATATGCTACTTAAAGTGAACCTCCGGACTAAAAAACAACTCGGCAGCACTGAAAAGGCTTGGTGTTTCTTTAACCGTTTCACAGCATCAGAACTTTGTTTCTCTTATACAAGCCTCATTTTTAGCTGCACAGAAGAAAACTGCCCGGGGTTTTTTCCCCTGATGCTGTGCAAAGCATGATGGGATTTCTGATGTTCTTGTTCTGCTGTTTTGGTGCAATTTTTTTTTTTTTTTTACATTTTGAATTTGACATTTGAAGCCTAGGGTGCGCAGCTGGGAGGGGTAATCAGGACACAGGACAGTTGGAACTGTGTCTCCTGGTCCCTGTCACCTCCTTTCAACCAAAAAGATGGCTGCCCCCATGACAAAGATGGCAGCCCCCATGAATCACAAACATTTTCCTGTTCTTTTAAAACCGGGTGGGTAAGAGATTATATTACCTATCTATTCTAATTAACATAACTAATGTAACTTCTTCAACACCTTCAAGAAGGCCCTCAAAACTCACCTTTTCACTCTTGCCTACCACCCCTCAAAATTGCTCTAAACCCACAGCCGAACTCTGGTCCCCTACATCTCGTGTCCCTACCTCTCCCTCTAGATTGTAAGCCTTTGGGCAGGGTCCTCACTCCTTTTTGTGTCCTACCTGATCATGCACCTCTATTACTGTGCACCCATGCTATGCATTTGAGTGAACCTAACTTGCCTAACTCCATGCTTCCATCCAGTGACTGACTAAGCATTACCTTGTACTCATACTGTGCTGTGTGATCTGGTTTTCTTGTATTCCTGTATTGTCATATTGCTGTTTGTCACCCCTAAATATTGTCTGTAACCTAAATTAATGTCCAGCGCTGCGTAATATGTTGGCGCTTTATAAATACAACAAATAAATAAATAAATAAAATAAACTTGACGACAGTATGTTTAGGCTGAAGTTCCCCTTTAACCACTTGAGGACCGCAGTCTTTTCACCCCTTAAGGACCAGACACTTTTTTTCCATTCAGACCACTGCAGCTTTAACGGTTTATTGCTCGGTCATACAACCTACCACCTAAAGGAATTTTACCTACTTTTCTTGTCACTAATACTGCTTTCTTTTGGTGCTATTTGATTGCTGCTGCGATTTTTAGTTTTTATTATATTCATCACAAAAGACATGAATTTTGTCAAAAAAATGATTTTTTTTTAACTTTCTGTGCTGACAGTTTTCAAATAAAGTAAAATTTCTCTATACATTTTTGTCTAAATTTATTGTGCTACATGTCTTTGATAAAAAAAAATCCAATAAGTGTATATTTATTGGTTTGGGTAAAAGTTATAGCATTTACAAACTATGGTGCCAAAAGTGAATTTCCATTTTGAAACATCTCTGTAGTGTTGGGCGAACAGTGTTCGCCACTGTTCGGGTTCTGCAGAATATCACCTTGTTCGGGTGATGTTCGAGTTCGGCCGAACACCTGATGGTGTTCGGCCAAACCGTTCGGCCATATTGCCGAACTAAGAGCGCATGGCCGAACGTTCCCCGAACGTTCGGCTAGCGCTGTGATTGGCCGAACGGGTCACGTGGTTCGGACCCGAACGCGCTCTGATTGACCGAACGGGTCACGTGGTTCGGGTGAATAAATACCCGATCCACATCATTTCTCCTCCATTTGTCTGTGGGTTTTGCTTTGGGTAGGCAGGCAGGGTAGTTCTCTCTCCAGCCAGGCTAGCCAGGGTCCCCCCAGTCAGTGTGTCGCTGCTGGGAACAGTAGTACACCGCTCGCCCACACTATATAGCATTGTGTTTACTGCCACTCTGTGTCTCTGCTAGGAACAGTAGTACACCGCTCACCCTGTATAGCATTGTGCTCTGTGTCGCTGCTTGGAACAGTAGTACACCACTCAGCCTCCACTGTATAGCATTGTGTTTACTGCCACTCTGTGTCTCTGCTGGGAACAGTAGTACACCGCTCACCCACCACTGTATAGCATTGTGCTCTGTGTCGCTGCTGGGAACAGTAGTACACCGCTCACCCACCACTGTATAGCATTGTGCTCTGTGTCGCTGCTGGGAACAGTAGTACACCGCTCACCCACCACTGTATAGCATTGTGCTCTGTGTCGCTGCTGGGAACAGTAGTACACCGCTCAGCCACCACTGTATAGCATTGTGTTTACTGCCACTCTGTGTCTCTGCTGGGAACAGTAGTACACCGCTCACCCACCACTGTATAGCATTGTGCTCTTTGTCGCTGCTGGGAACAGTAGTACACCGCTCACACACCCACCACTGTATAGCATTGTGCTCTGTGCCACTGCTGGGGACAGTAGTACACCGCTCACCCACCTCTGTAAAGCATTGTACTCGGTGTCGCTGCTGGGAACAGTAGTACACCGCTCAGCCACCACTGTATAGCATTGTGTTTACTGCCACTCTGTGTCTCTGCTGGGAACAGTAGTACACCGCTCACCCACCACTGTATAGCATTGTGCTCTGTGTCGCTGCTGGGAATAGTAGTACACCGCTCACCCACCACTGTATAGCATTGTGCTCTGTGCCACTGCTGGGAACAGTAGTACACCGCTCACCCACCACTGTAAAGCATTGTGCTCTGTGTCGCTGCTGGGAACAGTAGTACACCGCTCAGCCACCACTGTATAGCATTGTGTTTACTGCCACTCTGTGTCTCTGCTGGGAACAGTAGTACACTGCTCACCCGCCACTGTATAGCATTGTGCTCTGTGTCGCTGCTGGGAACAGTAGTACACCGCGCAGCCACCACTGTATAGCATTGTGTTTACTGCCACTCTGTGTCTCTGCTGGGACTAGTAGTACACCGCTCACCCACCACTGTATAGCATTGTGCTCTGTGTCGCTGCTGGGAATAGTAGTACACCGCTCACCCACCACTGTATAGCATTGTGCTCTGTGTCGTGGCTGGGAATAGTAGTACACCGCTCACCCGCCACTGTATAGCATTTCTGTACTGCCACTGTACTGCTGCCAGTCAGCGTGTACTTTAAGGATAAGTGAAATGAAGAAGAAATCCTGTGAAAGTGGGAGGGTCAAGGGAAAAGGTTTCCCCTGACGGTTCACGTACAGGCCACAGTGGAGCACCGAAGAAAACCCACTTAATACCGCCCATGTTGTCCAGGAAATCAACCCTCACAAATCCAAAAGAACAGGACCAGATAATTAATTGGATGACCTCTCAAGCGTCCAGCAGTGGGTTAAGCAGCACCAGCACATCACACACGAGGTCCGAGTCCTCAGCCAGTTACAAGGAGCCAGTGGGCACAAAGCTGACACAACCGGCAGCGACACCACGCACACAACTGCCAAATAACTAGTCCGAAGAATTTCCTCAGGACACAATGGGGTATTCGCAGGAGCTATTCCCAGCCCAACAAACTTCCACCTTTCAAAGGTCAATGGAACAGCCAGAAATGTTGTGCCCGGATTCACAACCATTTACTGTGGGAAATGCACCGCGCACTGAAATGCAAGGCGAGTCCGAGGACTTTGAAACCCAAATCCCAGAGCAAGTTGGGCAGGAGGGGTTTCAATTGCAGGAGGTCGGCCGAGAAGATCTGGAAGACGACGTTGGAGTGAGCTGCGCAGAGGTTGTTCTGGGGAGCTCTACTCCACGGCGGCGGCCCACAATCACATATGACGAGTTTAAGGAGATGGAAGAGGAGGAGGGTATGGACAATGTTGACAGAGACCCAGATTTTGTATGTGAAGGAGAACATCGCCGTCGTAGCAGCAGCACAGAGGAGTCTGTTGAAGAACCCACTGCTGCACGAGTTCGCCTTGTGCCACAAGGTAGGCGGCGCGAAATTTCAGGCACCACAAGCGTGGAAGTTCAAGTGAGACGCAAAAGAGGCGCAAACAGAAATTGCCAGCAAGGCAGGTGCTCCAAAGTCTGAAGAGGAAATTGCCAGCAAATGACCCCTGGGCCGTGGCACTAACAGCCAGCATAGCCAAGCTTCTGGCCTGCGAAATGCTGCCATATCGAGTGGTGGAGACAAACAGCTTCAAGGGCATGATGTCAGTGGCCATCCCACGTTACGTGGTTCCCAGCCGCTACCACTTTGCACGCTCTGCAGTTGCATGAGCACGTGGTCAGCAAAATAACCCGAAGCTTGAAGAATGCCGTTGCCTGCAAGGTTCACCTCACCACTGACACCTGGACGAGTGCGTTCGGCCAGGGTCGATACATCTCCCTTACCGCACACTGGGTGAACCTTGTGGAGCCTGGCAGCGATTCCTCACCTGCTACGGCGCAGGTGTTGCCCACGCCGCAAACAGCTGCACCGCCGTCCCTCCCACTGGATAACAGCAGCACCTACCTCTCTGACTCCTTCTCCTCCAACGCATCTCAAAGCTGTACCTCATCCGGAAGCGCTAACCCAGCAGCAGTAGGATCGTGGAAGCAGTGCAGATCGTGTTGGCATGCGTCAGCAAGCGTTGCTGAAGCTGATCTGCCTTGGGGATAAGCAGCACACAGGGGAGGAAATTTGGAGGGGAATAAAGGAACAGACGGATTTGTGGCTGGCACCGCTGGACCTGAAACTGGGCATGGTTGTGTGTGATAATGGGAGTAATCTCATTCGCGCTTTAAGGTTGGCTAAGCTGACACACATCCCTTGCCTGGCGCACGTGATGAACCTAGTAGTTCAGCGGTTCCTGAGGACATTCCCAGGCATGGCCGATCTTCTGTTGAAGGTGCGACGAGTGGCCAAACATTGTAGAAATTCCAGTACTGCTTCGGGGGCACTCGCCAAGATGCAG
This sequence comes from Hyperolius riggenbachi, assembly GCF_040937935.1. Classification (NCBI taxonomy): domain Eukaryota; kingdom Metazoa; phylum Chordata; class Amphibia; order Anura; family Hyperoliidae; genus Hyperolius; species Hyperolius riggenbachi. The sequence continues at coordinate 32,455 of NW_027152544.1, forward strand.
GAGCGCTTCAATCTCCCCCACCATCGCTTGCTGTGTGATGTCCCTACGCGCTGGAATTCTACGCTGCACATGCTAGCCCGCTTTTGCGAGCAGAAGAGTGCAGTGGTCCAGTACATGACGGCGCAATACCGAGGCGCATCCGGACAGCTGCCAAGCTTCTGTGGATCCGATTGGGCCAACATGTTGGACCTCTGCCAAGTCCTCCAAAATTTTGAGCAATCCACGTTGCTTGTGAGCAGTGACAACTCTTCAGTCAGCATTACCATACCACTGCTGTGTTTACTGAAGAAGTCAATGTTGAAAATCAAGGAAACAGCTGTCATGATGCAACTGGGGGAATCTGAAGGAGAAAACGATCAGCGTGATGATACCAACATCAGGACATCTGCTTTAGGAAACGCTGGCCCCAGCAGCTATGACGAAGAAGAGGAGGAGGAACAGTTGGAGTTGGAGCAGGAATTTCATGCCACCACTGACGAGGGCCAGAGCGGTGCACGTTGGACTTCCACAATTCAGCGCGAATGGTCAGCAGAAGCAGACCAGGAAGAAGGTGACGACTATGATGCATCACAACAACTATCACAACGCTCACAAGAGGATGATGAGGATTCTGGCAGGACTCTGGCACACATGGCTCAATTCATGCTAGACTGCATTGAATGCGACCCACGCATTGTGCGCATTCTGGACAACACCAATTACTGGGTTTATACCCTTCTGGATCCACGGTACAAACACAATGTTCCAAAACTGCTTGAAGAAAGAGTCAGACAGGTCAAAATGGAAGAATACCAGCAGGCCCTTGTGGAGACTTTAGAGAGGAGATTGACATCCTCCCCCTCCTCTAGCCAGTTGTACGCCGACAGACTGACTTCCACAAACCCAGGACGACCAGGAGGGCAGCAAACACAAGCCGCAGCTAGTGCCCAAAAGGGAATGGTATCGGCAGTGTGCTTGGAGTGGGAAAATTTTCTGGCACCCATGCAGCAGCCCACAGAACAGCAAGCGTGCAGATCCACCTCCAACACCGATCGCCGGGAGAAGATGGTCAAGGACTACATGTCAGATGGCGTAGCTGTGTTGAACAATCCATCTGCACCCTTCAACTATTGGGTATCGAAGCTAGACACCTGGCACGAACTGGCAATGTACGCAATAGAGGTGCTGGCTTGCCCGGCAGCCAGCGTTATGTCGGAACGCTGTTTCAGTGCTGCCGGAGGCATCGTCACAGATCGGCGTATCCGCCTCTCCACAGAAAATGCAGACCGTCTGACTCAAATTAAAATGAATCAATCCTGGATTGGAAACGACTACGCAACACTCCCGGACCCCAACCAAGTAACATGAACAATGAACATCTGTGATGGGTTAGCGTTTCCGGTCCCTGTTTATTGAACCTCTCATCTGTATTACATTTATGACTGCATGGCGACAAAATGCATTGCTATCCGCACGCTTCTTGTCCTCATGCAAGGCCTGGGTTGTTGTGTCTCAAAGCGTGGCCTTCTCCTCCTGCGCCGCCCTCCTCCTGTTCCATCACGTGTGCTGCTGCTGGGTTAGCGTTACCGGTCCCTTTTCCTGGAACCTCTTATCTGTATTACATTTATGACTGCATGGCGACAAAAAGCATGTTACATTTTCCGCATTTAAAGGACATTTTTTCCTTTGAAACTTTACAATCAATTTTCTTAAAAACGATAAGCTCTTTTTTTCAAATATTCTTTTTCCTCTTGTACCCACTCCCAAGGTGCACATACCCTGCAAATTTGGGGTATGTAGCATGTAAGAAAGCTTTACAAAGCACGAAAGTTCGGGTCCCCATTGACTTCAATTATGTTCAGAGTTCGGCGCGAACACCCGAACATCGCGGCCATGTTCGGCGAACGTTCGTGAACCCGAACATCCAGGTGTTCGCCCAACACTAGTCTCAAGAGATATATTTGCCGTTATTTTGTAATAATCCATCTAATGATAAAGAAAGACAGTTGCACTGTCTTGATGTTAGACGACGTGTTATCAAATACCTGGAAGTTACCAAACCCTGGAGGAAGTCTCAGACTTTATTTGCTCTGTTTTCAGGTGTTAATAGAGGTAGTCAGGCTTCTAAGGCTACCATCGCTAGATGGATTAGACAGGCTATCATTTTGGCATACCAGTCTCAGGGCAAGGAGGTACCTAGGGTCATTAGAGCTCACTCGACTCGATCTGTTTCCGCCTCTTGGGCGGAGAGGGCTGGAGTTTTGATTGACCAAATTTGCAGGGCAGCTACTTGGTCTAGTAAAAATACTTTTAATTTCAATAATTTTTATTGATACTTTTCTTTTAAACATGGGTTGGCAGTTACAGTTACATATATCATCCAAATGATGTTTTAACGGTTATATATAAATCATGACAATCATAACATTCAAACACTCAAAATGATCATATAAGTATGTGCAATTGTGGAGCAGGTATCATTGTTTTATCATAGGTTAGTATTTGCGTTGAGTGTGTGCATAACTCCTTTGTGTACCTTTGTGTTGGTTTTGCCATTATCTATGGTTAGGTTCAGGTATATGTAGATATGATCATGGAGAGAAAAGGAAACTGAACAGAATAGAAAGAAAGAAAGCTAAATGAACCAGGCAACTTAACCGTATCTACTCTAACAGAGGGAGTAGGTCTGATCGCTAATCGATCTTAATTGGTTTTGTGTAGATTAAGATGGTCCTAGTGGGCAATTGTTGATATTAATATGCCTTAGTCTTACACTCAAAAACGTAGCAGAGCCACTAGGTTTGCTTTAACCATAAGAAGGTTTGTGTGCTTTGCTCCTAAGGTAGTGCATCAATTGTTTTTCAAAGGTCTGCTATTCTGGGTATGTGACAGTGGTGCAGTGGTGAGAGCTGTTGGTTGGTTTGGTTAGTAGGAGGGGCTCATTTTTTGGTAAAGTTCTTGTTTATAGTGTCGGTTAGTTAATAGTAAAAATACTTTTATAAGACATTACAAACTGGATTTAGACTCTAAGATGGACTTGAGGATTGGAAGGAGAGTACTTCATGCTGTTATCCCGCCCTAATTATATGTAATCTTTGAATCTCATCTGGGTTGCTGTCCTGGAGACGACCCTGGGAAAGACACTAAGTTACTTACCGGTAACGTCTTTTCCAGGAGTCGGAAGGACAGCACCCTTACTACCCGCCCTAAGTGGGTTATTTGTATTTAATGAAGGTTTTGAAGCAGTATATATGGCATCTTTGTTATTTCTGAGGTATGTCTGGTGGGGGCAGATATACATATGCACCCTGCCTGTGATAGTGGATTAACCTCTTCCTGTCCAATAGTAGGTGGAAGGGTAATCTTTCATCTGGGTTGCTGTCCTTCCGACTCCTGGAAAAGACGTTACCGGTAAGTAACTTAGTGTCTTTTTTTTCACTGGATATTTTGCCCTTGATCCCTCTTCACCATGCCACACTGTGTACCCCTGCTTGAGGACCACAGGCTTAAACCCCCCTAGTGACCAGGCCATTTTTTTTCTACAATTCAGCACACTGCAGCTTTACCAGTGTGCTGCATGGCCACACAACTTAGCACACAAATACATCTGCCCCCCTGTTCTTGCTCCTTTTCTGTTGGTGGCATCTGATTGCTGCTGCAATGTTTTTTTTTTTTTTTTTTTTTTTTTTTTTGTTTTGTTTTTTTAATTTAAATGTTTTTTTTTTTCTTTAAATAAAAATGTCTTTTATTTTTCTTCCTCCCAACCTCCCTCCCCCGAGAGCCAATCAGTGTGATCATCTCTCATATGAGAGCGATCAGTTTGTGAGCCGCTTGAGGGGGCAGCTGAGTGACAGAGCTGTCCACCATACAGTGCTGCAGGCGATCGCTGTGCGGCACATATAATTACCAGCTTTTTTTTTTTTTTTTTTTTTTTTTTTACAGCCTACCATGCGCAATCATGGGCAGGCAAGCTGATCATGGAGCTCCGCTCCATGTCTCGGCAGGGAAGTGTCGTGTATGCAAGCAAGCATTCCCTGCTAATCTCCGCCCCAAGGACCTGACGTCGATTGGCGTTAGGCGGTCCTGAGGGAGCCACTCTGCGGCCACCAATTGGCGTTAGTTGGTCGCAGAGTGGTTAAAGAATTGTGGCTGCATAAATGCTCTGAAGGTTTCAGGTGTTCCCTACCATTAAAGTCAATATGGCTTGCTGTGAATGATCGATTAGCAAATGTTCATGGTAAAATTTGCAATCACGATGTTTGGCCATCCCTTGTGGCTGGACCAGGTAGTGCTCAATATGGAGTTCCAGGGTTCATTTAAGCAGTATATACATTCTGTTTCAAAATTTTTATTAAAGTTTTCAAAACAGTTTTAAAGGACTGTACACACAGTATGTATGAATATCAATGGTGGGGGGGTTAAACATTTCCATAAAGATTTTCAGAGCCTGGTGATACTTAGCCAAAGGCAGTTCACACCAAGATAAAGTAATAGCGCCTGACAAGCTCCGTTTAAAAGTGGTCATTATACGTCCCCTCTTTGTTCTTAAAGACCGAGGCCTTTAAAGGGAGTCCAAGAAAAACAGCCTAACAACTCACTAGGAGTTGTTACTAGAAAAGCATTTCACAAGAAGAAGTGTATAGAAAAGGGGAGAAATAGAAGAATAGAAAGAAAAGAAAGAAAAGAACAGGAAAGGAGTAGCAAGGTAGGTATCCCCGGAATACCTTCACTGAAACTAAAAATGTACAGGTGTCTAGAGCCATGTTTTCAAGCTGAGCCTATAAATGAGATCCAAGGGTCCCAAATTTTGTGGAACTTAATATTTCTGTCTTCCAGTACACTTGCCATTTGCTCTTGTATCATGAAGGACGAGACCCTCTGTTTTACCTCCTCAAAGGAGACAAATTGCGTTCTCCAGGCTTTAGCTATTGTTTGATTCGCTACCACAAAGATATAATGGATAAGGGAGTTTTGATGTTTCGTGAGAGAGTCTATTTTAAAATGTAGTAAAGCTGACCAGGGGTCCTTCATTACCCTCTTGCCTGTCAGCGTCTGAATCATCCTATATATTCTGCCCCAGAATCTGGACAGCATAGCGCATGTCCAAAAAGTGTGGAGCATATCGCCTTTAGTATTACAGCCACGGAAGCATTGGCCAGAATTTGTTTCTGATAGGTGAGATAGTCTGGCTGGAACCCAGTACCACCTCATTAGTACTTTGTAGGCCGACTCAGTCACCGCCAGATTAAAGGAAAGTTTAGGTATAACTCCCCAGGTCTCCTCCCATTCCTCCTGTGTTTTGCTACTTTTCAGGTCAGACTCCCATCTAGACCTATACCCATGGTGGAAAGAGGAGGGTGGTTCGTTTAAATGTGTATAAAAAACAGAGATTATACCTCTAGCGAAAGGTTCAGTAGAACAGAAGTGTTCAAATCGTGTAAGAGTTATTGGAAATTGAACTTGCGCTGGGAAAAAAGAGCGCAGCCAATGCCTAAGTTGAAAATAGCGAAATTTCTCGGCTTGTGGAATATGGTATTTATCATTTAGGTCATTCCAGGATTGGATGCCTGAGCTTCCCAACAGGAACTTGATCTGTTCGATACCTTTCTCTCTCCACCATTTGAAGCTATGTGGGTTATCATAGCCGGGTTTAAACATTGGATTGTTTATGAAAGATAGCAGGGGTAGTGTAGGGGTAATAAATTCTTAGAATAACGAATAGAATCCCATATACGTAAATAGTGTTGCATGACTACACTCAACCTCAGAGGGCGAAGGGCTTTTGGAATCCAAATGGGAGTCTGAACCGATTGAGGAGAAGCTTCTGGAATATCAAACAGAGACCAGAGGGGCATCTTAGAGCCCTTGTATAAATCTATAAGGTGGACTAATTGGGCAGCTTGATAATAGTTTGTTAAATTTGGGACTCCCAGGCCCCCGTTTCGTTTATGAGCATACATTGTCACTCTTGGAACCCGGGGGCGCGTGTCTTTCCATATATGTTTTAAAAATTTATTCTGCAACATCCTGAGAAAGTGAGGGGGGGGTATAGACTGGTAACATTCTAAAGTGATAAAGTACTTTAGGTAGAAGTGTCATTTTGATCGAGTTTATGCGACCTAGCCACGATAGATTGTATGTTGACCATTGAGATAGAGTCTGGGTGATCAATTTGTTTAATGCATAATAGTTATATCGAAAGAGGGTTTGATAAGAGGGGGTTAAATTAATACCCAGATACTCTAGAGAGGTCTCAGACCAAGAAAAGGGGTATTGAGCCTGAATAGTCTGACAGGTCTGTCAAGGCAGGTTAATATTGAGGGCTTTTGATTTGTTGGTATTGATTTGAAGACCAGATATTCGAGAGAATTTAGACAGCAAGGCAAATAACTGTGGGATAGAGGATTCAGGTTGAGTGAGAAAAAGTAATAAGTCATCAGCGAATAGGTTTAATTTATGTTGTATTCCAGCCAGCTCTACTCCACATATTCTGTTTTCCTGTCTGATGGCTGACGCTAGCGGTTCCATGGCCAGTATAAATAATATTGGGGAAAGGGGGCACCCCTGACGTGTGCCCCTATTGATTTGAAATAAAGGGGACGAGTAGCCTGCGTAATGGACACTAGCTGTTGGTTTGGAATAAAGTACCTTGATCCAAGTTATGAAAGACTCTCCTAGCCCCCATCTGGCTAAGACCTGAAATAAGTAGTCCCAGGACACCGTGTCAAAGGCCTTATATATATATATATATCTAATGACAGGCATAGGCCCGGAATTTTCCTTTTATTTAACAGTTCTATAATTTGGATTGCTCTTAAGGTTGCGTCTGAGGCTTGCCGACCTGGGACAAAGCCCACTTGTTCTTTATGTATTATGTCAGCCAAGAAGCCATTTAGTCTTGTGGTTAATATTTTAGTCAGGAGTTTATTGTCTATATTTAATAGGGAAATTGGTCGGAATTGACATGGGTCTAACGGTTCAAGATCTGCCTGAAGAGAGCTAATATGAGGTGTGTTGCCCCGTCTGTAGGCGTTAAAGAGGGACACCAAAAGAGGGGACAAAACGGCTGCATATTTTTTATAAAAAAGACCGGTGAACCTGTCTGGCCCCGGAGTTTTAGAAGTTTTTAAAGTTTTGATTGCAAGAAGCACTTCCTCTAGAGTAATATCTCTGTTCAGAGTAGAAACCATTTCTGGGGAAGTTTGTGGGAGGGAGATAGAATTCAGAAAATCTTCTATTTCTGGAGTATTATTCATTTGGGGTTGGCTGTATAGTTTAACCAGAAAGTCATGGAGGCTAGATACGATCTTAGCGGGGTCTGAAGAGACCCTACCCTGGGAAAGTCTGACTGACAATGTAGGGGGTTTGTAAATCCTGTGTTTAAGTTTATTTGCCAATAACGTATGTGGCTTGTTATTCCATCTATAATATTTATTTCTCTGCCAGCGCAGCTGTTTTTCGGCTTGATCTGAGAGTTTTAGGTCAAGCTGAGTGCGGATTGTGTCTCTAGCCCGTTTAAGGGTTGCTGAGGGGTTTGCCTTCCATTCAGCTTCTGCCAGATCTAGTTTAATGGTTAGGTCTGCTACATCTTTTTGCTTTTGCTTTTTCTTATATGAGGCCAGGCCTATTATGCGTCCTCTGATGGTAGCTTTCATTGCCTCCCACAGGGTTATTGGAGATGTAACAGACTCACCATTTAGTTCAATGTATTCCAATATATATTCATGAATTTTTTCTAAGGCAGACTGATCTGACAGGAGGGAGTCGTTCATGCGCCATTTAAAGCTATTTTTTTCCATAACACTCCAGGACAGGTACACTTCGAGACTTGGCTCCTCCCAGGAAACAGGAAACATCCATGAGCCTCTCTATATCTTTAATGTAACCGCAGGAGTCCGGCAGTATGGATGTTTCCTGTTCTGGGAACAGGTCTCTCTATATGGAGTGCTGCCTGTCCTGGAGAGCTTGGGGGGCTAAGGGCGGTGTGGCACGTAGACGGGGCGGCGAGGTTGCGTACTAACCTCTGCCTTTGTCGCTTGTTCTGCCTCTGCTTGTCCGGGCTCGTGGGCATCTGGTGGGAGCGGAGAGGACCACGGCGAGGACGCAATGAGCGGTGGCTGCCGGCCGGGGAGTAGACGCACAGAGGGGTCGGCTATTGTTGAGGCGAACGCCAACTCTCCTCTGATGTTGCCAGAATTCAAGATGGCGGCGCGGACGTTTCCGGCGGCCGTCTGACGTCACTTCCGGGCGCCGGATTGAAGAGCCGTGGTATCCTGGCGTCCGGTGCACTTGCTTGTTGCTGGGATGGAGAGCGGGTCTGTGGCTGGCGGCTCGGACGGCTTAACGGCTGGGGGAGCGGCCGGCTCTGCGGCGGTACCTGTAGCTCTGCCTACAGCGGTGCCTGCAGTGAACCCCTCCACAGCACTGATGGAAATCCGGGCACAGGAGAAAACTAGGAAGCCAGGGGGCATAACCCAAGTTCCAGGAGGGGTGAGACATTAGACTGTGTGTCTATTAGGTTTGATTATCTATGTCTCATCATTTTGCTGCCATGTTTGATTATGATTTTGCACCGGTGGTAATCGTTAAACATGTGTTATTCCTGGTGGGTCTGTACAGAGCTGTTGTTCACTGTGGGTGTATTGTTTACAGTGGAGGCTCTGTTTCAGCAAAGGACCAGGGCTGGCTTAGCGTTATCGGGTTGATGTGCCTGCTGCCTTGGTCTGTCACGGTTACTAGTCTATCACTGTGGTGGAGGTATATGATGTCTTTCAGGGACCAAGTGACTGATGTAGCACCGTTGTTTATTGTGTCTTTCAGACTGGGAATCCTGAGACTGGTGGTAGCTCTAGGCCCAAGCCCAGTAGGAGATGCCCAGCCTGTAATATAAAGCTGACTTCCTCATGGAGTAAAACTTTGTCAGCAATGTACCTTGAGGGTGCTTAACGAAGAATCAGCAGTGCCTTATAAAGAATTGCTAGGAGTTATGAAGGACGAAATGACTAATTCCATCAAAGCCTTTAGAGAAGCGTTAGCTAATTCCTTGACGCAAACACAGAATGTGGTGAATCAACCGGTTGCTCCGGTTCCAAGCCCAATAGTTCTGAGCCAAGCCACATTGCCAGCAGAGGTTTCTGGGGCACCAGGAATTGGGAATATTACTGTATCAGAGCCAGCAATCACGACTCATAAAAAAGCAAAGACCAAATCTAATCGTCCAATCTTATCAGACTCGGAACTAGAGGAAGATTGGGAAGATGTTTCTGATGAGGTATCAGATGATGAAGTCTCAGATGGAGAGAGAGATACAGAAAAGGAGAAACCTTCTAAGTTTAAATTTCCGGCGAGTGAAACAGAGGAATTGTTAAAAGCCATTTATGAATCACTAGGATTAAGCATTGACAATCCTAAAGCAGTGTCAACTCATGATGCGTTATATGCTGGCATGGAAAATAACCAACCACTGGTGTTTCCAGTTCATGAATCTTCGAAAGTGACGATAAATAGCCAATGGAAAAACCCGGATAAAAAAGTCTTCTTGTCGAGGGGATTTAAGAGGAGATTTCCCTTTTCTGAGGAGGACAGTAAATGCTGGGATAAGTGTCCGAAATTAGATTCAGCTTTCTCACAAGTAGAAAAGGATAATGAGCTAGCCTTCGAAGATTCAGGGAATTTGAAAGATCAGTCTGATAAAAAGGCTGAGTTTGCTCTGAAGAAGACATGGTCGGCCATTTGCGCAATATTCAGACCAGTATTGGCAACAACTTGTGTTGCTAGGACACTGGATTTGTGGATGCGTCAGGTAGAAAGGCATATTAAAATTGGGTCTAGCAAGGAAACGATTTTAAACTCGTTTACGGTTATGTTTAAGTCTATTTTTTTCATTATTGATGCAGCTACGGAAGCGATTAGGTTGACTGCGAAAGCAGCCGGTCTTTCCAATGTGGCAAGAAGACACATTTGGATTAAGACTTGGGATGGTAGTTCTTTATCAAAGAACAAAGTGTGTACCATTCCGTTTTCAGGCGATTCATTGTTTGGACCAGAATTGGACAATATTCTGGAACGAACTTCCGATAAAAAGAAATCGTTTCCCAAGAAAAAGCTTTTTCGCCAGGGGAAAATTTTTTCGGAGAAATAAGCAAGATCCCAAAACAAAAATCCAGACGAGAAGAAGACCCTGGTCTTTTAACAAGGAGCAGAGTAAACCGAATGTCTTATTCAGAAATTCTGCCCCCATTACTAAACCCCAGCAATGACGATCAAGAAAAGGTGGGAGGAAGACTGGGCCTGTTCTTCCCACATTGGAAAGAGTTTGTAACGAGCCCATTCATATTAAACTTGATCCAAAAGGGTTATCACATTTCTTTCCTGCGAACTCCTCCGGAAAGATTTGTGATAACCAGTTCAAGGTTGACTCCAGACGAACAGGTAATTTTGGAGGAGATCTTAGGAGACATGCTAGCAAGAAATGTGGTATCCTGGGTCCCGGCTTGGGAACAAGGGGAGGGATTCTATTCCAGAATCTTCCTAGTGAAAAAGCAGTCGGGGAAATTTCGATTAATCCTCAATCTCAAACACCTGAACCCATATATCAAAAACCAAAGGTTCAAAATGGAGTCGATCTTTTCAATAAAAAAACCTGCTGCTAAAGGACTGCTTTATGTTAAGCATAGATCTGAAGGACGCATACTGGCACATTCCAATCGAGAAGGAATCACAGACTTTTCTGAGGTTTGCAGTAAAGGGGGAGACAGGGATTCAGCATTATCAGTTCAACTGCCTCCCATTTGGAATCAAATCAGCACCAAGAATATTTACAAAAGTGGTTGCAGAGATTGTGGCTTCCTTTCATGCTCAAGGAATCATGGTGATCCCGTATCTAGACGATCTACTGGTCATTGCAGAATCAGTACAAGCTTTATTGAGCCATCGGGAGATTGTGTTAGATCAACTTCAGCGAGCAGGCTGGATAATAAGTTGGGAGAAATCCCAATTAGAACCAACACAGATGATCCAATTTTTAGGAGTTTTGTTGGACTCCAGAGCACAGAAGATCTATCTTCCGCAGACAAAAGTGGACAAGGTGGTTCAGGAAGTAAGGGGTTTCCTGGGAAAGAGCTCGATAACAGTCAGGGAAGCGATGAGATTATTGGGGCTTTTAACCTCAACGGCTCCAGCAATTCAATGGGCTTTGAAACACACAAGGAAATTGCAATCATGGATTCTGAAAAATTGGGCCAAGACGGTGGTGTTACTGGAACAAGTGCTTTTGATCACAGGCATAGTGAAACACGACCTGCAGTGGTGGATTACACCAGCGCATCTTACACAAGGCAGACTGTGGCAATATCCGGTGGAGGTGGTTCTCACAACGGATGCAAGTGGCGCAGGATGGGGCGCTCATGTTCAAGAATTCGAGATGCAGGGCCTTTGGCCGAAGCATATAAAAACTCAGTCCTCAAACTTCAGGGAGCTATTAGCAGTGAAACTGGCCATAATAGGTTCGATACACATTATCAGAGGACACCATGTTCAGCTGAGAACGGACAATTCGACAGTGGTGGCTTATGTCAACCGACAAGGAGGCACAAGGTCAAGAAAACTATTAGTTAGCACTGGAGATACTGGATCTAGCAGAACAGAACTTGGGGTTGTTAACGGCAGTACATTTGAAAGGAGTACTGAATACTCGAGCAGATTTGTTGAGTCGTACGCAGACTTCCAATACGGAGTGGACATTGAGTCAGCAGGGGTTTCGAGAGTTGGCGAAGCGATGGGGAAATCCAGTAGTAGATCTTTTTGCCAACAGGGAGAACTCCAAGTGCCGCAATTTTTTTCTCCTTAAATATCAGGGACAAGCCAGCGGGAGTAGATGCATTAGCTCAACCGTGGACGAGCGGTTTGGTTTACACTTTCCCACCATTGAATATTCTGTCCCTTGTGCTGAGGAAACTGGCAGAGTCCAAAACAACCATGATACTGATAGCACCCGACTGGCCCAAAAGATCATGGTATCCACTATTACTCAAGATGAGGATAGAAGGACCACTTCGTCTATCAGTGGACAATCAAATGATAACATTGCAAGGAAAGAGAATGCAGGGCCTGGAGAAATGGAAGATGTCGGCCTGGTTACTGAAGAACTGATACTCAAGAGACAGGGGCTGTCTAATAAAGTAATTGAAACATTAATTAAGAGTAGGAAGAAAAATACCAGAGCTATCTATCTGAAGTACTGGAAGACGTTTAATTTATGGATACAGCAATCTCAGTATAAGTCTACAGAGATTGCGACTATTCTTGAGTTTTTACAAGCCGGTATAGACAAGGGTTTAGCCTTGAGCACTATCAAGGTTCAAATTTCGGCACTTTCGTTTTTTTTAGATAAAAAGCTTGCCATTCATCCTTTAGTGGTTAGGTTTGTGAAATCGATAGAGAGAAACAGACCAATTAGGGTTAAACCTTTTCCCAAATGGGATCTTTCGGTTGTGTTGAAAGCTCTGACACGGCCTCCCTTCAATTCCATAGACTCTATGGACGTTAAGTTATTAACGCTAAAAGCGGTTTTTTTAGTTTCAATCACCACGGCAAGGAGAATCAGCGAGCTGGAGGCTCTATCCTGTAAAGAGCCATATTGCATGATATATGAAGATAGAATTATTTTGAGGACGAGTGCGGAGTTCTTACCTAAAGTAGGTGACATGTTTTGCAGAAAGCAAGAAATAGTACTTCCTTCTTTTTTCCCTAACCCTTCCAATGAGAAGGAATGGGAATGGCAATCGCTGGACGTGAGGAAAACTGTCCTAGCATATCTTGACAGAATCAGATCATTAAGGAAATCAGAGGCTCTTTTTGTTAATTTTACGGGAAAACTGTTGGGCCAGAAAGCCTCAAAGAAGACGTTAGCCAATTGGATAAAACTGTGCATACTGGAAGCTTATAAAGTCATGGATCAACAACCTCCAGACAGTCTCCGGGCACATTCAACCAGAGCAACGGCTACTACCTTGGCTTACAGGGCTGGAGCTTCGCCTCTGGAGATCTGCAAGGCGGCTACCTGGAAGAACCTGGGGACCTTCGCACCCCATTACAGGCTGGATCGCTTATCTGCTTCAGATCAGGATTTCGGAAGGAAAGTCCTACAAGCAGTCAGCCCACCCTAAGGTTTGTGATGTTAATTTCTTTATCATCTCGAAGTGTACCTGTCCTGGAGTGTTATGGAAAAACCAGGAATTAGCAAACCTGGTAAGACTATTTTTAGTAACACTCCAGGACAGGTGGGGGTAACCCACCCTCTACTTTTATTTCTCTGTTCAAAAACAATGTATAATATAACTGAACGTATAGAAATTCATATATAAGTATACTATTGGCAGGAGATGAAGCGGTTAGACCTGTTTTGTTTTCGTTTCTTGGATACATACTGCCGGACTCCTGCGGTTACATTAAAGATATAGAGAGGCTCATGGATGTTTCCTGTTTCCTGGGAGGAGCCAAGTCTCGAAGTGTACCTGTCCTGGAGTGTTACTAAAAATAGTCTTACCAGGTTTGCTAATTCCTGGTTTCCTAGGGATTAGAGAGGTCAGATGTACTGAAAGGGGGCTGTGATCTGACCAGGGAACCGCCAGGATCTTAGCCTTTGAGACAACTGGAATCGAGTGTTGATGAAGAAATAGGTGGTCGATACGGCAGAAACTGCCATGGGGATTGGAATAGAACGTGAAGTCCCGTATGGTTGGATTTAGTTCACGCCACACATCAATGAGGTTTTGGGCTCGGAAAAGAGCCTGGACTGCATTAGGACGTGGGATGCCTGGAGGTTGAGACTGGGAGGATTGGGCCAGAGGGCGAGATCTGTCCAGGCTTTCATTAAGCACTGAGTTAGTATCTCCACATAATATTAACATGCCCTCCTGGTGGCTATTGATTACTTGCAGCAAGTGTGATAAAAATCTTTCTTGGAAAGTATTTGGTGCGTAGTAGGAGACCAGTGTTACTTTTACATCATGTAGAAGTCCGACTAGCAGCACATATCTACCTGTTGGGTCCAGAATTTGGGTCAGGCATTTAAAGGGTAGGCCTCTACGAAAGGCAATCGTGACCCCCCTCACTTTCTCCCGAGCCGCCGAATGAAAAGCCATTGGGTAATGGTGATTTAAATAGGAGGGGTGAGAGGAGACCGAAAATCTTGTCTCCTGGAGACAGACTATGTCAGCTTTACATGATTTGTAGTAGCGAAATGCTTTAGATCTTTTTTTGTGCCACATTGAAACCCTGGACGTTATGGGAAATGATGGTTAAACCATCATGTGTAGAAATAGCAGCCATTGAGAGAATCATAGTGAACTTCAGCAACAGGCACTAGAATGAGATCTGGGATTCCGGGGAATAAGCATGAGCGAGTGAGAGAGAAAGGGGAAAGACATAGAGAGAGCAGGGAGAAAAGAAAGACATTGACAGAAGCAGAGACAAAAAGGCGCGTCCCTCTGGAAGGAGGCCAAACAGAGGGAAGCAAGACGTGCATCAAATTTGGCCGATCCCGTATTCTGGGAGCACGGGAGGAGCCAATAGCGTTCCCAGTAAAATCTGGGAACACCACCATCAAAATGGCGGGGGGGAACAATGGTCCCCTCCAACCGCATAGTTTGCTTAAAGTGTTAGACTATAAACTACTATCGCCCACTGCAGAAGGGGGTAAAGAACATAAACATAATAACAGTGAACCCGAACAGTTTTGCTTAGCAGTAGAGGACCAAACCTAGGAATGATAAAACCTAAATATAACACAGTTCGCCTTGGTCAGATAAAAACTGTTAAATGCTTTTACAAGTAGTAGAACCAAGGCATTCATGTAATCAAGTAACTGAAACACTGTCACTCCATTCCTGAACATGGAGGTGAGATTTCGCCAGAAAAGACAAAAAAGTGACAGTTCAGCCAGGATCTGAAAATCTAGATGACTGCTGAGAATTCCCGTTACGTCTCGAGGTAGTACGCCGGGGCTTTACTGTCTCCCACAATGGCACAGAGCTTGCGGATTGTTGGCTTCTGGCGGGGGAACCCGCTGGGAGGCATAGCTTAAGTAATTCAAATTTTTGTTGAGCTTCTTCTGGTGTAGACACGATTACTTACTTGCTGTTGTGGGTAAAAATCAGTTTAAAGGGAAACCCCCATTTGTACTTTATGCCTTTAGCATTCAGGATTTGGAGAAAGGGTTTCATGGCCCGGCGCCGCTGAACAGTGGCGGGTGCCAGGTCTGTGAAAAGCTGGTAGTCGTAACCTTGAAATGATAATTCGCCCTTCTCCCTGGCCGCGCGTAGCAGGGCTTCTTTCGTGTTATAAAAGGTGGGTTTTACTATAATGTCCCGCGGGGGGCCGTTTGGTTTAATCGGGGTGAGGGCCCTATGTATTCGGTCGAATTACAGCCGGTCTATAGGGAGAGATGGGGAGAGCTCCTGGAATAGAGCAGTAATAGTTGAATTCAGATCTGTGACTGTCTCAGGGACTCCCCGGATTCTCAGGTTCCCCCTCCTGGCTCTATTCTCGAAGTCCTCCATTTTAAGCTGGGAAGAGTTTACATCAGTTTGTACAGTTCCAATGTCTTTTTCATGGGCTTCTAGGACTACGGTGGTTTTATCCATGCGGCTCTCTAAGTTTTTTATGCGGGCCCCGAGATCTCTGATCTCCTTTTTGAGCTGGGTTGCAATATGGGTGGAGGCTTCATCAAGCCTGCGTTGCAGTATGGCCTCAAATTGCTCTAGCAGCGCTTGGTCGCCAGCGTTGCTCTTTTTTGTACCTTTTGTAGGCTGCGTGGATTGCTGCCTGCTCCTGGTCGCTGGTGTGCCAGTGGAGATGGAGCTGTCCTCTGATCTCGGAGCCGGGGAACTGCCGCGCTGACTCTGCCCGGGCGCCATCTTGGGCCTTGCTGATGACGGCAGGGCCGGACGGGCTGGGGTCTCTGTGCGCTGGATGAGTCGGCGTAGAAGGTCCGCCTATGTCCCTGGGCTGTCGGGGGATACTGCCGGGTATCTTTAGGAGCTGAATGGCTTCTGCAGCGGGCGTGCTGGCGACTAATGCGGCTGAAGGTTGCGGAGCTGGATCAGAATGCGTCCATCTTCCTCAGCCGCTGGCCACGCCCCCCGCAGTATATACATTTTATGTATGCCTAACAGATAAACTTGTGGCGGACGGTACTGCCTCCTCTCCTATAGCTTTGCAGGAGGGGACCTGTCAGGGGTGCCCCTTATCACCATTTCTGTTTAATTTGGCCATAGAGCCATTAACAGAATTTCTAAGATCTGTGGGTGTCTTACAATGTATTTCTGTGGGATCAAAAGCCTTATATTGTTCTCTATTTGTGGACGATATGCTGTTATATTAAAATGACCCCAAGAAAGATCTAGAAGGGATAATGGCAGAAAGAGTCGCCCAGGAGTATATAAAACTAAGTTAAAAGCACTAAAATCAAGAAAAGGGGAGGTGGCTTAGCTCAATGACAGTCACATATGTCAATAAAATGTATTAGCATGGGTAACGCGTTTTGTGGGTCTAAGCACACTTCCTTAGGCCAATACAGGCCAATACAGTGCCAAAGGAGTTAATAGCCAGAGTTCTGAGTGCCTCTGCAGAAGAAGGGATTTTTCGCTACTAGAGCATTTTGGTACGTTATCAGGCTTAAAAATGAATAAATCAAAATTGGAAATGTTATTTCTCTCTGGATATGGAGGAATCATTGTTCAGAATCTGGGCATTTATATACCCTTGATATCTATAAAATACCTGGTCATCAATATCCCTAGAGAGGTCACTCAATTTTTCATGCTTCATTCTACCGCCATCCACGCCCTCCCCCATATTAATAAAGCCCTCTTTGCACTATCTAGTTGGCGGGATTTACTCCTATCTCTTTTAGGTAGTTGCCACAATGATTATTTTTTGTAAGTTTCTGTATCCAATACAGATGCTTCTGCTATATTTGCAACATAAGGATGTGCAGGCCCTTACTAGAGCATTTAAAACTTTCCTATAGAAGGGGAGAAGAGCTCACATTCCTTTGCACGTTCTACAAAAGTCTCTGGGGCATTTTTCTTAAAGGATACCACAACTGACATGTGGCATAATGAGATAGACATGGGTATGTACAGTGCCTAGCACACAAATAACTATGCTGTGTTCCTTTTTTTCTTTCTCTGCCTGAAAGAGGTAAATATCAGGTATGTAAGTGGCTGACTCAGTCCTGACTCAGACAGGAAGTGACTACAGTGTGACCCTCACTGATAAGAATTTCCCCTTTTTTTTATCTCTTTCTTGCTCTCAGAAGCCATTTTCTTCTAGGAAAGTGTTTTATAGTTGGAATTTCTTATCAGTGAAGGTCACACTGTAGTCACTTCCTGTCTGAGTCAGGACTGAGTCAGCCACTTACATACCTGATATTTACCTCTTTCAGACAGAGAAAGAAAAAAAGGAACACAGCATAGTTATTTGTGTGCAAGGCACTGTACATACCCATGTCTATCTCATTATGCCACATTTCAGTTGTGGTATCCTTTAAACTAAGGGCTTACAATGTGGCATGAATTTTGTGCCATGCCAAGGATTGGTTAGAGGAGACTGAATTTTTAACAAATGTTTCATTGGAACAGGAACTGGTTACACTCAAGTCATTAAGTGTTGTTCTACATTCCAGAATATTGCAAGTTCCCACTTTCATCAAAAGGAATATGCTTTTGAGAGACGCATGTATTGCTTTGTGAGAGGTAATATAACCTCCCTAATGCCGTTATAAACATTCCCTTCATTTTTAGGGGGCCAAGGAAGGGAATCGCTAAAGTTTGGTCTCAAAAAGGCATTACACAAGCATGTCAGGTTGTAGACTCGTAGCAAATTTGATTTCACTGTGTAAGGGATAGCGGAGATGCCGCCGCGGTGATAGGCGGCATGGCGGCAGTCTCCGCGTGTCATTGCTGGTGATCTGCCTGGTCCTTCCATTGCACATAGATTGAAGGCTACGCGCGCGTGCGCCAGGTGACAGAACTTTTATGCGAATAGAAGGGGAGTCAGCTGATCTGCCAAGTCAGCTGACTCCAACAGTACTTCGGATTGCTTGAGTGGCTAGGGCGGCGCTGCGGAGCAACTTAGTATATATAGTACCAGACTGTCAGTTGCTACATGTCTGCTGTTGCAAATGCTTACGTGTGAGCGCTCAGACCTTAGTCAGATCCCAAAGTGTGCTAGAACCAGCCGGAGCTGGAAATCCACACTTAGCCAGATTCTGTTGATAGCTTAAAGTACTAATTACATTGTATTATCTGTTATAACCTTCTGCTTTCGTTGACTATTCTCCTGCTTGCTGACTCTGTACTTCTGCCTATCTGATTCACGTTGCCGACCCTGCCTGAACTCAACACTGAATCAGCCTTCTGTCTTTGTACCTTATCTGTCCATATGTTGCCTACTCTGCTTGTCTGACCTCTCTATCCTCGCCAGTGGGCCTAGCCACTGGTGAGGGATCTGTAGCATTCACCTGCTCCTCAGGTGAAGCTTTATTGTAGTAATGTCTGTAATACCTGCTCCTCAGGTATCCAATAGCTGTGGTAGTCTTAATCACCTGCTCTTCAGGTGATCACCTTTTGCAGCACTGTTTGTAACACCTGCTTCTCAGGTGTCCACTGGCTACAGTACTGTCTTAATCACCTGCTTCATCAGGTGACCAACCTTGCAGCATTACCTGTAGCACCTGCTCCTCAGGTGCCCTTTAGCTGCTGTACAGCCGGACTCGCCTGCTCCTCAAGTGATCCTTGGCTGCAGCATTGTCTGTAGTCACCCGCTCCTCGGGAGACCTTCTCTTCCTCATTACTGTTGCACCAAACACTATCTCACATTGGTAGTCCTGTGTCTGGCTATGCTAGCATTATTGGTGATCCTGCAGATCACCACATAATCAGGTATAGCGTCTGTATTATTGGTGATACTGCAGATCTGTTTAGCTGACACCAATCGTTACACACTGCTTTACAGCAGTGGTCACGGGGGAACTATAGAGGGAATTTAAAAATGTGATAAATGGATAGTATGCATTTAATTTTAAGAATATATTCGGAAGCTCAAGGTACTTTTCCTAGTGCCCTAAATGTGGAACACCATCATCTCACTTTTTTCATCTGCTGTAGTCCTGCACAAAAATTTAGTATGAAGATTGTGTTCTAGGGTATCCTCATCACCTAGGCCGTTGAGCCCGTGGTTAGCATTATTTCACTGTAGTGACCCGCTTCCAGACTCAACAAAGACTCCACATTTGAGCGTGTATTTTTTTTTATTTTTTTTTTATTTTTTTTTTACATTAAAGAGTAACTGTTAGCCCCCAAAGTGAAATTTAAATCTCTATAGCAATGTTTTATGTAGTATTTCAGTGAGCCAAAAAGCCAATGCAGAACTTAAAAATCAATGTAATTTTTATACTATGTAGCCTTTTGGACAAGCTCCGGACGCAAAGCTGCATATCAGATATTGCTTCAGCATGCAGAGCATGCCTATGTCTGCCCGACCCCTCTCTCCCCCAGGTGCCAATCTGTTCTCACATCAAACAGCTGACGGCTCTGACACGGAGAGAGCGGGAGCACTTACAGCGCCGCCACCGCAGAGCAGCCGCCGCCGAGTCACTCTCACATGTGACTCGGCGGCTGCTCTGCGGTGGCGGCGCTGTAAGTGCTCCCGCTCTCTCCGTGTCAGAGCGGTCAGCTGTTTGATGTGAGAATAGATCAGCACCTGGGGGAGAGAGGGGTCGGGCAGACATAGGCATGCTCTGCATGCTGAAGCAGTATCTGATATGCGGCTTTGCGTCCGGAGCTTGTCCAAAAGGCTACATAGTATAAAAATTACATTGATTTTTAAGTTCTGCATTGGCTTTTTGGCTCACTGAAATACTAAATAAAACATTGCTATAGAGATTTAAATTTCACTTTGGGGGCTAACAGTTACTCTTTAAATTAGAAATGTATAGTGATACAGTGGGTAAAATCAGAGATTTCATCTAAGAGACAGGTGATTGAGGCTAGGTTCACAGTGGGGCGTTGCAGAGCTGTGTTATAAAATGTAATAACACAGTTTACTGCACTGCAATAAAAAGTCTGTGCAACGTTAGTATTGCATGGTAACGTGTTGTGCTATGGCAATGCACTACTGCAGGGCGTTACCTCTAAACGCACACATTACCAGGTACAGGAAAGCAGACTTTTCATTGACTGTTTGCTTTCTTTATTGTACCTACTTAAAGGGAATCTGAAGTGAAAATACATTTGATACATTTGATATAATGAATTGCATGTGTAGTACAGCTAAGAAATAAAACATTGGTTAAGAAACTTCACTTGTTATCTATGCAAAAGAGCTTCACTGAGCTCTCCAACCAACTTAAGATTGTAATGCAGGGAAGTTCAAAGGTTCATTAGCTCTGCTCTGTTTCATAGTTTAAAATTCGGAGTATAATTTGTAAACTGCAAATATTAGATATGTTATAAAAAAAAGGCTAAGTGAAATGAAGAAAAAATGACTCTCTTCTTTGCTACTAATGTTCTATAAATTATCCATAGTACACATACAATTCATTATATTATAATTTGTTTTTCGCTTTAGTGTCACTTTTAATGCAACGGTAACACATTGTTAAATTGCGTTACCATTTTTTGTTGTGTTTCGTTTCAACTTCACAACGCAGCACCCCACTGTGAACCTAGCCTGAGGTAATGCACAGGCTAATGTATAAAGATACATTTGATGCAGAGCAATTAAAATCAAAAACTTCAAAAATGTTTTTGAAACTGCCCTTTTCTTACGACATTTACGCCTAGAGCAGACCTGAAAAAAATTATGGAGCCCTTTAAAGCAACAACATGGTATCTTACAAAACATATTGCAGGGTCCCTAGGTGCTTTATAGGTAAGTGACTAAGTAGATCCAGCGTGGGCACTTAAAAGACTTTAGAGTCCAAATAACAAAAAAAAAGTTAAGTACCTGAATTGAATTTGAATGCACGGAGGACGCCATCCGCACCCTCCGTGTCCGTTCCGCCAGGTCCCCACAGTTTAATAGTCCCCACGTGCCGCTCCCAACCCCACAGCCCGGGTCGGGCTCTCCTGCCTCCACTAAAATGGCCACCGGAGCTGGCCGCGGCTGCGCAGTCTGCATAGACGCGAGTGCGGCTGCGCAGCTCTAGGGCCTCCCCCCGATCCACACTACAGGATGTCTCCTGTAGCGTGGATTGAGGGGGAGGCCCTAGAGCTGCGGGGAACCGGCGGAATAGCACGGATGGCGTCCCCCGTGCATTCAAATTCAATTCAGTTACTTAACTTTTTTTGTTATTTGGACTCGTAAGTCCTTTAACTCTTAACATTTGTGGCTGTTAAAAGTTATAAAAGGGAGATACTATTCGCTACCTTGTGTAATCCTTTACTGAATTTATTGGAGGACCTGGTAATGTACAATAAAATAGGTCAATGGAAGCATGGATGGATGAGATGGCTGCAGCGTGTTATCTGGGGGTATGTTAATAAATTTGGTTGAATAAAAGACAACTATCCTTCAAGTTCAATCAGAAAACAAAACAAACACACACACACCATCCTGAACCCGCACATACCCCAGTTGATCCAGGGGAAGGCGAAAAACCTTACAAGGCCTGGGCCAATTAGCCTTAACCACTTGCCGACCACCCACAGCCGATGGGCGGCGGCAAAGTGGACGCCGAAAGGACCGCAATACGCCATTCGACGACTGCTCCTTTGGGCGTATTGGGGCAGCGATCGCGTCACTGGTGACGCGCGCTGCCCCTAGCAACAGGCTCCGCCCACTCGCGACATCATCCCGCCGGCCGCTTGTAAGCGCCGGCGGGATGTTAACCCCTCGATCGCCGCATGCAAAGTGTATAATACACTTTTGTAATGTATACAAAGTGTATTATACAGGCTGCCTCCTGCCCTGGTTGTCCCAGTGATCGAGGGACCAACAGGCCAGGCTGCAGCCCTCCATGTCTGCACCCAAACACACTGATCTGCCCCCTGATCGCCCACAGCACCCCTCAGACCCCCCCCCCCTGAACACCCCCAGACCCCTGTTTGCACCCAATCACCCCCCTAATCACCCATCAATCACTTCGTCACTATCTGTCAATGCTTTTTTTTTTTTAATTAGGTCCTATGCTGCCCCCTGGGGGCTTCTGTTCACCCCCCCCCACCCGTTAGATCCTCCCCAGACCCCCCCCCCCCCGTGTACTGTTCACATATATCCTCCTCTATAATCACCCAATGGTCACCTGTCAATCACCTGTCAATCACCCATCAATAACCCCCTGTCACCACCTGTCACTGACCCCCATCAGATCAGACCCTAAACTGCCCCCTGCGGGCCCCCAAACACCCGCCCACACCCTCAGATTTCCCTCAGACCCACCATACGATCACCACCAAAGTGCATTGTTTACATCTGTTCTCCCCTCTAAATCACTCACTGATCACCCATCAATCACCCCGTCACCACCTGTCACTGCTACCCATCAGATCAGACCCTGATGTGCCCCTTGTGCACCCAATTACCTGCCCACACCCTCAGACCCCCCCCAGACACCCCCCCTGTATACTGTATACATCTATTCTCCCCTGTCAATCATCCCCTGCCACCTATCCGTTCACTGCCACCCATCCGATCAGACCCTAACCTGCCTCTTGCAGAAATCTGATCACCCCCACACCATCAGATTGCCCGCACACCCACCGTCATATCACCACCAAAGTGCATTGTTTACATCTATTCTTCCCTCTAATCACCCCCTAATTACCCATCAATCATTCCCTGTCAATATCTGTCAGCGCTATTTTATAGATTAGGCCCCTAACTGCCCTCTGGGGGCTCCTGATCACCCCCCCTTACCCTCAGATCCACCCCAGACCCCCCCCCCCCCTCCCCCGTGTACTGTATACATCTATTCTCCACTGCCAATCACCCATCAATCATCCCGTCACCACCTTTCACTGCCATCCATCCGATCAGACCCTAACCTGCCTCTTGCGGGCATCTAATCACCCCCACACCATCAGATCGCCCGCAGACCCACCGTCAGATCACCACCAATGTGCATTTTTTACATCTGTTCTTCCCTCTGATCACCCACTTATCGCCCATCAATCACCCCCTGTCACCACCTGTCACTGCTACCCATCAGATCAGACCTCAATCTGCCCCTTGCGGGCACCCAATCACCCGCCCACACCCTCAGATAGCCCCCCAGACCCCCTCTGATCAACTCGACAGTGCATTGCTTGCATATATTCTCCCATGTAATCACCTACTGATTACCTATCAATCATAGATATATTCGTAGTTATAGCGCTCTGATGTTTTTTGAAATAAATACAAGGCAGCAAGGTATATAAGGAGTTAACCCCCCCCCCTCCCCCCCCTTCGAAAAAACAACAAATGCAAATTCAATACCTGTGCCAAACCACAGTAAAATACCGAAGTCTTTAATTAAAATTAGTACCATTAAAATCATTAATAATATCAGTAGTCCACTAATAAATGAGAGAGATTGACACTTTGCATGTGATCACAGCAACACTCACACCACCATACTCTGCATTAACGCAATCTCACACTAGTTTTTCTATCTGACTCTCATACGCTATCAGAAGCTCCAATCTTCACACTTATATATGGAAATCCTCTTCAGGCCTGGAACCCACTGAAAACCGCAAACGCAACCGCTAGCGTTTTGTCTGAGCGGTTTACAAGCGGATTCATGCGCGTTACTGGTCGTGTTTTGCAACATTGTATTTTTTTCCCCAGCGGGTGCCTAGCGTTTTGCGTTTTGCGTTTTTATCCTGATTGGTCCTGTGAATTATTTTTCATTTTGTTAGTGTGCTGAACCGCAAAACGCTAGCAAAACCGCTCAGTTTAGGTTTTGCTGAGCGTTTCCGCTAGCGGTTCAATACTTTACATTGAAGCGCTAACGCTCCCAAAATGCTGCATGTCCTGCGTTTGCGTTTCTGAGAAACGCAAACGCTCCTGTGGAAGTTGCCCCATCCATTAACATTAGCCCAGCGTTTTGGCAAACTGCTAGCGTATCGCAGTGCTGCTAAAACGCTGCCAAAAGCGCTCCTGTGGGTTCCAGCCCTCAGAGTTGGTTATACTCCTTATAGTGTTCTTTTTAAACCTTATATTTCCTTTAAAAGTTCCTTTAAAATGTCTTACGACAACTCACTGTCCAGGAGAGGGAGGGAGAGCGTCCGTACTTGCCACAGGCGTCAAAGTTCCGATGTTCCTAATGCTCTCAAGCAGTAGTGAGTCCCGGCCGAAGGCTCACTCAGTCTTACTAGCTTATGCCGTCCTCCGTACTTCTGACCCAAAATCCAATCGGCAAACACTCCGGCGTAATCTACCGGATGTTCAGGTGACGTCACCAAATTTGAGGCCCCTATTACTAATTTTATATCTCAAACTACTAAGGAGAAATATGATAGAATGGGTAATTTGAGTTGCACTACTACTGGAGTAATTTATGTTATAGAATGTGGATGTAAGAAACAGTACGTGGGGAGGACTAAAAGGAAATTGCTGTCAAGGATAGGGGAACATAATAATATAAAGAGTAAAAATAAGAAATATCCTCTGAGTAAACATTTTTTCGAAGTGCATGGTGGAAGTTATCAGGAATATACTGGGGTGCTTATGATGTAAGGATAATATTCTAGACTTCTGCCGTACTAAACTAACACTCATAGCCTAGAGGAGACTGCAGTGTAGCTGTGTATAAGTCCGTGCCTAATTGTATGCTTGAGCAACACTACCATATGAAATCGCAATTGCATTGTGTGTGTGTGTGGCACTTCTGCGCTCGACAGCCGAGTGGGAAGTCTAACAGTATAGTTCGGAACGACTGTTAGTGGTTTTGCTGCACGACAGTGTAACTTGCATTACAAATCATTGTCTGATTGTGCTGTTACTGTACAACTGTACTGTGTGTGTGGGTGCGTGGCGTTCTCGTATTCGGCCTAAGCGCGAAGCTGACCCAAATACGAAAACGCAGATTGCGTGTTGAGCCCTCGACAGCTGAGGGGACGTGTCTAGCAACGCTAGTTGTGGCAGTGGGAAGTGTTTGAGGGGTTCCAGCCTTGTTTGTAGCTTAAATAAGGCTGTTCCCCGCTTAATCTGATCAACCCCGCGGTCGGGAACCGTATACGCAGGCCGGTTCCTGACAGAAGTTTACAAACATTTTAGATTAATTGCCATCCAAAATGTGGAGAAAGACTGGAGAGGGGGGGGGGGGGGGGATTATATAAAAAAGATGTCCAGAACAGAGACAAAATGGATCTACACTTTGAACAGTTTGGCCCCACAAGGACTTAATCAAGATGTGGAACTGTTTGCATTTGAATGAAAAACGGAACAATATCTGCATGGAGATGTTGAAATGCAATAATGTATCTGAGTAAAAATTCGCATGAATATTTGAAATACTATTGTGTATAAAGCGGAATAATATCCGCATGGAGATGCTGAAATAGAATAAAGTATGCTAATAGAAGTCCGCATGAAGATTTGAAATACTGTGACGTAAATTAACAAAATGTATAGGAGAGAAAGAGGGTGGAGAGAAGGTGTGTACATAAAAGACAGACTGACCCAATGAGAATCAGCCCTGAGGAAGGTAGGCG
This sequence comes from Hyperolius riggenbachi, assembly GCF_040937935.1. Lineage (NCBI taxonomy): Eukaryota > Metazoa > Chordata > Amphibia > Anura > Hyperoliidae > Hyperolius > Hyperolius riggenbachi. The sequence goes on from NW_027152544.1 coordinate 58,140, forward strand.
TGTCTACCGAAACATGTCGGCAGATTGGCTGTAAGTGGTGACATCACCCGAACATCCGGTAGATTACGCCGGAGTGTTTGCCGATTGGATTTTGGGTCAGAAGTACGGAGGACGGCATAAGCTAGTAAGACTGAGTGAGCCTTCGGCCAGGACTCACTACCGCTTGAGAGCATTAGGAACATCGGAACTTTGACGCCTGTGGCAAGTACGGACGCTCTCCCTCCCTCTCCTGGACAGTGAGTTGTCGTAAGACATTTTAAGGAACTTTTAAAGGAAATATAAGGTTTAAAAAGAACACTATAAGGAGTATAACCAACTCTGAAGAGGATTTCCATATATAAGTGTGAAGATTGGAGCTTCTGATAGCGTATGAGAGTCAGATAGAAAAACTAGTGTGAGATTGCGTTAATGCAGAGTATGGTGGTGTGAGTGTTGCTGTGATCACATGCAAAGTGTCAATCTCTCTCATTTATTAGTGGACTACTGATATTATTGATGATTTTAATGGTACTAATTTTAATTAAAGACTTTGGTATTTTACTGTGGTTTGGTGCAGGTATTGAATTTGTATTTATTACCTATCAATCACCCTATCACCCGCTGTCACCACCTGTCACTGCTACCCATCAGATCAGACCCTAATCTGCCCCTTGCAGGCAACCAATCACCTGCCCACACCCTCAGATGGCCCCCCAGACCCCTTCTGATCAACTCGTCAGTGCATTGCTTGCATATATTCCCCCCTCTAATCACACCTTGAGACACCCATCAATCACCTCCTGTCACCCACCTAGCACTCCTATCCATCAGATCAGGTCCTAATCTGCCCCATTTTAGAAAGAAGACACCCCAAGGTATACCATCAGGTGTATGATGAGTTCATAGAAGATTTTATTTTTTGTCACAAGTTAGTGTAAAATGACACTTTGTACAAAAAAAAATCAATTTCCGCTAACTTGTGACAAAAAATAAAATCTTCTATGAACTCACCATACTCCTAACAGAATACCTTGGGGTGTCTTCTTTCTAAAATGGGGTCACTTGTGGGGTTCCTATACTGCCCTAGCATTTTAGGGGCCCTAAACCGTTAGTGGTCTAGAAACCAAATGCCTCAAAATGACCTGTGAATAGGTCGTTGGGCCCCTTAGCGCACCTAAGCTGCAAAAAAGTGTCACATGTGGTATCTCCGTACTCAGGAGAAGTAGTATAATGTGTTTTGGAGTGTATTTTTACACATCCCCATGCTTGGTGGGAGAAATATCTCTGTAAATGACAATTTTTTGATTTTTTTTTTTTTACACACAATTGTACATTTACAGAGATCTTTCTCCCACCCAACATGGGTATGTGTAAAAATACACCCCAAAACACATTATACTACTTCTCCTGAGTACGGCGATACCACATGTGTAACACTTTTTTGCAGCCCAGGTGCGCTAAGGGGCCCAAAGTCCAATGAGTACCTTTAGGATTTCACAGGTCATTTTGAAGCATTTGGTTTCTAGACTACTCCTCACGCTTTAAGGCCCCTAAAATGCCAGGGCAGTATAGGAACCCCACAAATGACCCCATTTTAGGTAGAAGACACTCCAAGGTATTGTGTAAGGAGTATGGTGATCTCATAGAAGATTTTATTTTTTGTCACAAGCTATCGGAAAATGACACTTTGTGAAAAAAAAAAAAACAATAAAAATCAATTTCCGCTAACTTGTGACAAAAAATAAAATCTTCTATGAACTCACCATACTCCTAACAGAATACCTTGGGGTGTCTTCAAATGCCTCAAAATGACTTGTGAAATCCTAAAGGTACTCATAGGACGTTGGGCCTAGTGTTGAGCCGAAATTTTCGAAATCTCGCG